>NW_020172178.1:4525993-4527930 GCF_003031525.2 Neophocaena asiaeorientalis asiaeorientalis
TTGCCACAAAAAAAAAAAAAAAAAAAAAAAAAATGCCTCAAAGATTAAGGTTGTGTTAGCAGTTTTATAAAGTGTATATATATATGTATATATATGTATAATATATATTCTAGGATATAAAATAAGCCCTACAAATCAAAGACAAATAATTCAATGAAAATGGACAGCAGACATTTAATAAAAGAATGTAGACAAACAGCTAATAAGCACGCAAAAAAGTATTCAACACTATTCGTTATCAGGGAAATACAAATGAAAACCATGATGAGATACCACTATATACTCACAAAAATTGCTAAAATTTAAAAAACAGGTGATGTAAATATTGTCAATGAGGTAGAACAGCTAGAACTCACATATATTGCTAAGGGTAGTGAAAAATGGTACAGCCATAATGGCAAAAAACTAAGTGAACACCTACCTTATGATCCAGAAATTCTACTCCTAGGTATTTACCCGGTATAAATGGAAAAAAATAAAACACAAAACAGAATTGTAAAAATATGTTCAAATCACCTTTATTTATAATAGCCCCAAACTGGAAACAGAACAGGGGTCCATGAAGGGGACAATGGATAAACAGATGATGCTGTGTTTGTACAATGGAATACTGAGAAACAAAAAGAAACACGCTACCTAGAGTCTGTCATACAGAGTGAAGTAAGTCAGAGAGACAAAATCAAATATTGTATATTAACACATATATGTGGAATCTAGAAAAATGGTACTGATGAACCTATTTGCAGGGCAGGAATAGAGACACAGACGTAGGGAAGGAACATGTGGACAGAGTACGCAAAGGGGAGGGTGGGACAAATTGAGAGATTAGGATTGACATATATACACTACCATGTGTAAAATAGCTAGTGTGAACGTGCTGTATAGTGCAGGGAGCTCAGCTCAGTGCTCTGTGATGACCTAGATGGGTGGGATTGGGGGGAGGGTTTGGAGGGAGGTTCAAGAGGGAGGGGATATATGTATACATACAGCTGATCCACTTTGTCGTAAAGCAGAAACTAACAAAAGTTTGTAAAGCAACTATACTACATGAAAAAGAAAAAGAAACCCTACTGACACGTGCAACAACATATAAATCTCAAAAACATGTTGAGGTAACAAAGGAAAATATATTACATGGTTTTGTTTGATATACAGTTTAAGAACAGGTCAAACTAGCACGTGGTGGAGAAAACCAGAAGAGTAGCTACCTCGGGGGTAGATGTGAAGGTGGGGAGTCACTAGGAAGGGTCACGAGGGAACTTTCTGGGGTGCTGGCAGTGTTCTACATCGTGATAGGACTTTTGGTTACATGGGTGTATAAACTGATTAAAACTCATCAAATACTGCTGAAGACTTGTGCATTTCATTGAATGTAAATCTTACCTCAAAAGAAAAAAGAAGGGCCTTAAACAAATAAAAATAAATAAATAAGTAAAACAGATACTAAGACAAATATATACTTTTTACAAAGCAAAGCTTTAAGGCATTATGAAATGTCCACACTTAAGAAAGAGATAGAGAATATGTTAATAATTCAGATTAATCTTAAGAGTGTGATATCTATGTCCATTATACTGGGCACAGCACAAAAAAAAATTGGTTAAAAATATGAAATATTTCTTAGTACTGAAAATAATTATTCCATAAATCAATCACTTACGTTCAGGAATAAAAAATTCTCAAAAAACAACTTTAAAAAAGTGTTCAGGGCTTCCCTGGTGGCGCAGTGGTTGAGAGTCCGCCTGCCGATGCAGGGAACACGGGTTCGTGCCCCGGTCCGGGAAAACCCCACATGCCGCGGAGCGGCTGGACCCGTGAGCCATGGCTGCTGAGCCTGTGCGTCCACAGCCTGTGCTCCACAACGGGAGAGGCCACAGCAGTGAGAGGCCTGCATACCGCAAAAAAAAAAAAAAAAAAAAAAAAAGGGTTCTGGGGGC
>NW_020172178.1:4528078-4575562 GCF_003031525.2 Neophocaena asiaeorientalis asiaeorientalis
AAAAAAAAAAAAAAAAGTGTTCTGAGTGCCCTGAACAGTGGATGTAAGAAACAAGCAAACAAACAACAAAACAAAACAAACAAAAACAGCAAGGACTGCCACTTTTAGAACAGTGGAGATAAGGGGAAGACCCTTAAAGTTCCCCAAAGCATCAACAGGCAGGTGGCAGTCCCATCACGGAGATGCCATGGGGCATGAGCTTCTCAGCAGCCACCCTGGGAGCTAGAAGATGGAGATCAGTGTGCTCAGAATTCCATAGGAAGGTTGGTCTAATCTAGAATTCTGTACCTGGCTGCTGAACTATAAGCCAAGTGGGAAGGTTGGATATGGATATTATGGAAAGTGACCCTCCTGCCCTTTCTTCAGAAATGACTGGAGAGTGTTTACCCAAAACAAGGACAATAAAACTGAGGACACGGGAGACCTGGAATGCAGGGAGAGGGGATCCCACCACAGGGAGAAGTAAGGGAATTCCTGGGTTAGGAAGTAAGGAGGCTGCAGGACAACATGAGGTGGTCCAGCGCAGAGCAGGAGCATAGAAATTTCCAGAAAAGATGCTTCCTAGAGCAAAATAGGACTCAGAGATGGCCTGATTCTCAGACTGCATGAGAAAGAGCATATACAGGAGAGAGTTTAGAGACAAATAGGTATATGCAGGGAAACACGTAAACAAATAGATGAGGCCATGATTAGCTCAGGGACGCCGCAGGAGAAGGAGACACAACCATCACACTCTTGGTGACTCAGCGAGGACAACATTGACATGGACCTCGTGGCACAATGGCAGACATCGATTCAAACAAAAATTGAGCAGCATTGAGAGAATGGAGAAACGTGAAATGTGTGCATTCGTGAATGTGGATGGGAGAGAGCATAAAGTTGCCGTCTTCTTTTACATGGTGGGAGCTAATGGAGAATGCCCAAGATAAACAGTATAATATACGCAGCTGTGTGATCAGGTTATTGTCAGCATATAGAGGTCAATAGAAGACAAAACAGCTAAACATTTGAAAGTATTTGCCCCTGGGGGGTAGTAGGTATTGGTGTGGGGATGGGTGAGGCAGAATATTTTTTCTATTAAAATTCTTCTAGTCTTGAGTGTTAAACCATGTATTGGTGCATTTATTGTATGTGCATCATGATAGATGATGATAGATAGATAGAGAGAGAGAGAGAGATAAAGATAGATGTTTGACCTTTTTTGACACCTTTAGTTTAGCTGAAGTGCATGGTGACATGGAACCATCTCCAGGCCTCTGAACCTCAACTCTTGAGGTTAAAGAGACTTCCCAGGTGGACTTCTGGCTGAGCCAAAGTCTGAAGGGAAAAAATGAAAGGTGTTAGCTGGGGCAGGATAGGAAAGGAAGGTGCAGAGAAAGATAGGGTGAGTGAGACAGAGGTGTTACAAACAGAGAGAAACTATTCTTTAGCCAAAGTGCTGTCATTCTACAGGGGGAACATACTAGAGGAACTATGCCCCCTTACAAATGTATTTCATGGAGACAGTCCTTCCTGTATGAAATAGAGAATTCCAAAGAAAGAGAGAATTCTCAGTACTGATATTCAAGGCCCTGCTGCAAAGAAAATGTGGTCCAGGGAGGGACGCAGCAGGGCATCAGCCACCCTCACAGAACCTAGACATCAACAGAAAAGGAAAATCCAGATGGAACCAGAAGGACCTTCCTGAATGTCATCTGCCAGGAGGTTACCTGGATGCTAGTGAGAAGAAATTGGAGCCCGACACAAAACCACAGCGTGTAATCATGTTAACACAGTTTTCCCACGTACCCATGCACCTCTACATTACAGGAGCATCATTCTGTAGGGTGGGCTCTATGATTTTCAGTTAATCCCCTTGTGGCTAAGTCATTCCCCCAGACATTGAAATAAGCCTCTGCATGACCAGATGGAATTGATAACAGAAAAGCATCCAGGTCTTAGTAACCAGGCCAGCTGATCTTGGGAAGGGTTACAGGCAGGGTGTTATTTCCGTTTGGAAGGTGAGGTCCAAGGGGTTAAATGGCATGCTGTGTCTGAGGTCACACAATGTGATATGGGGTGGTGGACATTTTACCCAAACACTCTGATTCCAAATGAAGCAATTCCCACCCTTCCCCCATCTACCCCATCGCTGAAGGGATGGCTGATGTTGAATACCTGCCCCAGGCAGCCTGCAACATGATGGCAGTTTTACACAGAGGATATTTTAGGTGCGTAATAATATTTCCGGGTGGTGAGAATTATGCTTATCTTATAGATAAAGAAACTGAGAGTCAGTGACCCAAAGTGACTTCCAAAGGTCTCAAGGCCAGGCCTGTTGGTTCCACATCCAAGCTCTACCTCTAAGACACAGCTATTCCTAGGCCTCTGCCCCCTGCTAATGTCCTCACTCGCCCCATAACTCCCATCTCCCTTGTCTCCACTGAACTGAGCTGAACCCCTACAATGCTTCCCTTCCACCTCCTCCCGCTATCACTTCCTTCCTCCTTGGCCACTCAGTCGCTTAAGCCACCTAAGGGTCAGGCACAGAAAAGGGCTGAGCTGCAAAGCGTCCAGGGGGAGAACAGGAGGAGAAGTGATAGGATATAGGGGAAGAGAGGAGCAGAGAGACAACAAAGTGCCCAGCACTTCCGGAGAGACACCGGTGAACCCCTTTCTGGAGTGTGATGGTTGTCAAGTCCCCAGATAAGAACAACCCTTGCAGTTTTGAAAATCCACTGCCTCATCCCCCATGAGGTCAGAGCGCTGGCTCCGTGGTGCTGTCAGCACACAAAATCCCAAGCTCTACTATATATAAAACAGATAACTAGTAAGAGCCTACTGTACAGCACAGAGAACTCTACTCAGTTCTTTGTAATGACCTACATGGGAAAAGAATCTTAAAAAGATTGGAGATATATACATGTATAACTGATTCACTTTGCTGTACAGCAGAAACGAACACGATATTGTAAATCAACTATACTCCAATAAAAATAAAAAAAAAATATCCCAAGCCTCTCTCTTCTTTGGAGTACAACACATTCCTCCACAGTCAGATGGGTGTTCAGACAGGTTAATAACCTGAGAGGAAACTCACCCCTTCAGCTTTTAGCTAACCTTTGCCTAATTTCACCTCCTCCCTAGGAACAGTTGTCCTCTAAAGTGTGCTCCTGATTATAAATGTCCTTTCAGATGGCCAGGGACTCTTCATGGAAGGGGATGGCAACTGGATCGCCCGACGCTGGGAGCATCCACACACGACCACAGCCAGGCTTGCCAAAGATCGAGGGTGCTATTTGGCACGTGACCTGTAATCTACTGTTGCCATTTGATCATTGTAATGCATCATTGGCACTAATAAATACAGATATATACAATAAAGTCATTCAATAACAGCTATGGCATGCATACAGTAGCCTACACTTGAAGCGATCTTAATACAATGTTATTCCTGGTGGCTGGAGAATCAGTGGGCTGGACATGCACACATTGTTATGTAGAGACAGTGGGATTATGATCCATGGTACCTGTGGTGTGTCGCCCTCAAATCAATTAGACAGAGGTGTCCACCTATGTTACCTCATTTCAACCTTACATGAATGCCATTAAGTAGTTCTATTTTCTTTCATTTAGAGAGAGGTAACCAAAGGCCAAAGAAATTAAATAAATGGCTCTTCATTTTAGCTGAGCTATGACTTGAATCTGACCCCATGGATTCTGTTCTTTCCACATTCCAGAAGTTCCAAACCTTTTTCTTGTTCTCCTCCCAACTAAATGTTTAGGCTAAACTGCAATTTCTAAAGTAGATTTAAGTAGAGTTCAAAAGGTGTAAGTATTGGCTGTGTACCAGGTGCTGTGTTAGTACTTACCTACGTTAACTCAGTCCTCACACAGTGCCTGGCATCGGTATTGTGATTACCCTATTTCTTAGTTTAGGGAACTGAGGTCCAGAGAGGTTGGGTAGCTTTCCCAAGGCCATACAGATAGTTAGTGACACTGCTTGGATTAGAACCCAGGCAGCCTGGCTCCCAAGCTCTCCAGAGGGCTACTCAGCAAATTGAATTTGATACAGCACCATCTTCATCTGACCCCCCTTCCTGGAAAGGAATCGTTTTAGGATTACAAACTCTTCTGCATTCTACCCATACTGTTTCCTGATCTAAGGCACAGAGAGCATTTCCTATGTTTTCTTCCAGATGATGAATGTAGCTCTATTAGTTTCCTGGGGCTGCTGGAACAAATTACCATGAACTTGGTGGCTTAAACAACATATATTTATTATCTTACAGTTGTACAGGTCAAAAGCCCAATACAGTTGTCATTGGGCTAAAAGCAAGAAGTAAGGCTGCATTTCTTCTGGGAGGTTTTAGGGTAGTATTTGTTTCCTTGCCTCTTCCAGCTTCTGGAGGATGTCCACATTCCTGGTTCATGGGTTCCCTCCATCTTCAAAGCCAGCAAGGCAGCATCTCTCTGATCCATCCTCCACATTCACATCTTTCTCTCTACTAAAGCAGGGGAATGTTCTCTACTTTTAAGGATGTAAGTGATTAGATTGTGTCTGCCTGGATAATCCAGGATCATCTCCCATTTCAAAGTCCATATCCTCAATCACATCTGCAAAGTCCCTTTTGCCACGTGAGTTGACACGGTCACAGCTTTCAGGGCTTACACGTGGACTTCTTGAGGGGTCTGCTAATTTTCCTACAATACTGGTCAAAACACAAAGTCACCCTGGACATTGCACACATCACTGATTTTTACTTTGTAGTAAGGCAACTCTCACAGGATCTTGATGTGAGAATTCATCCTCTAAAAATAAAAGGTTTTATGCTCATTATTTCCACAAACTGTTGAATACCTGACCCATCAGGCTTAATATTCTCACTACTCTCAGTTTCACATGATTATCCACATTAATATTATGACCATATTAACTAGCCTCTGTACATCAATGCAAACAATTTTCATATTTATCACTCGATGGAATAAAGTGAGGCCACATGTGTAAAAGGACTTTGTAAGCCCTAAATTTCTATGCAAATATCAATTTTGTTGAGAGACTAGCTGATGGAGGGATAGGAGAAAGTACTGGGTCCCGCTAGATGCCCATCAACATGTGTGGAAGGGAACAGAGAACATTCCTTTTGCTGTTACTTAAATGGAACAGAAGGATCTGAACTTAATTTAAGCTTCAGAAAAGTTGATGATTTTGTTGCTCTCCAGATTTATAAAGCTACTAGAGATTCTTGCAGAATGAATTATTGTGGGTGAAATCGTTGCCCAAGCACAGCTGAGCAGAGGCGTGCACTGTTGGGTCAAGGAAGGCACCTTCACTCTGGAGCAGGGGAGGTGATTTTGAGCAGCTCTGTGATCAATACACATATTTTCTCCTCTATGTAGCCCTGAACACACAGGGCAAGGATTATGGGGAAACTTTCTAAAGTAAGGACAGAGGAGAAGGCAAGCTGGCTCAAGTTGATGGCGTGATGGGAAGAAGGACCCCTCTTCTCCGGGCTCTGCACACGTAACTGGCTTTGAGATTTCCAGAGCTTCACTCTTCTTCCCTGGGCCTCAGTATTCCCAACCATAAGGTAAGCCTAGCTGACACTGTGATATCTAAGGGGCCTTGTATCCCCAAACCACACCACTTTCTCTCAATAGCAAGCACCCAGAGAGAAGCTGGATCTTAGCTTCTCATTCCCCTGGCTGCACTGATTTATACCACTGCATTATCAGTTCATTTTATTTTCATTTAGATAAGTGCTTCTCTCATATTAATGTCATATGAATCTCTTGCAGAGCTTGTGAAAATGCAGATTCCGGTTCCGTAGGTGTGGGGTTCTGCATTTCTGGTAAGTCCTCAGGTGGTGCTAAAACTGCTGGGTGTATAGGCCTAGAGGTGGCCATACTAAGTGAAGTAACCCAGAAAGAGAAAGACAAATATCATGCAACATCGCTTATACGTGGACTCTAAAACAATAATAAAAATGAACATATTTGCAAAATAGAAACAGGCCCACAGACATAGAAAACAAACTTATGGTTACCGAAGGGGAAAGGGAGGGGGTAAATTAGGGTTAACATATACACACTACTATATATAAAATAAACAACAAGGACCTACCGTATAACAGAGGGAACACTACTCAATGTTTTGTAACAACCTATAAGGGAAGAGAATCGGAAAAAGTATATGTATGTATATATGTATATAACTGAATCACTTCGAAGTACACCTGAAACTAATACAACATTGTAAATCAACTCTACTTCAATAAAAATAAATAAATAAAATAATAAAAAATAAAACCAATGGCTGGTGGACCACACTTTGAGTAGTGACAATATCCACCCTGTTGGATCCTGCAGTTCTGTCCACATACCTGACCCCCTGCTCTGCTACCCCTTACCTCCCATGCCCTCACTCACATCAGCCAGGTACAGGCTGTTGGGCTCATAGTCTTTGGAGCCATTTTACTGGCTAGTGATGGGAAGACAGTGAGAATTAGCCTAAGCAAAGAGGGGAGTGTGCACAGGCTCACACTGCATGGAAATCCAGGGAAGAATGGGGAAGGATAGAGCCAGAGATCTCATGCAGAGCACTCAGTCTCCTACCTCTCACTCTGATGCTTCCTCTTTTTTGGCTTCTCTCTCTTCTACTGAAATCATCAGACAGGGCTGCAAGCAGCTCCAGGCTTACCGTCCTCCTGCCCCAGGTGAGAAATCCCGAGTAAGGTTCCTAACAGGCCTAGGTTAGATCATGGGTCTGGAACAATCATTGGGAGGTTGCGTGTCTATGGGGAGTGGGTGCTGGATTAAGCCCCGTGCCCATCAGGCAGCTCCCATTCTCTTAACAAGGTTGGGGCTCAGGGAGAGGAGAGCTCCCCAAAGAAGGATGAGGCAGAGATATGGCCCCAGTGAACCACTGTGCGTGTGCCAGCCCCTGTCCCCTACTTGGTGACTGTTACAAAATCTGAGAACCCCATCTGGGAGCCATTTCCTTCCATGTGGGGTGGTGCTTATGATTCTGGGCAAAGTGTTCTTCAAACCTCCTCCTTTCCACTGGTCTGTCCTTCTGCTACGTGGGGTGACGGGACCTAGCGGCAAGGCAAGCAGGTTGCCTGGGGCAGTCCTCACTTAGCTCTGTTGTCCTGGTCTAATTATTCCTAGCATCTACCTTCCACCCTCCCAAGGCTTCTGCTTTGGTGGGCAAGTTCATTATCTCATAGCTGGTAGGCATCAAACTCTAAGGAAGTGACTTCGTTAAGAAATCTTAAGCCTGGGTTTTGGCATCAGACACGTTGGAGATCACCTTGACACTGAGATACTGGCAAAGTCACCAAAGTTCCCCCAGACTCATCCTCCTCTCTGAAAAATGGGGTGCTGAGAAGACAAAATGAGAACACATTTAGCCTAGCATTAGGCACAGGAGTGATACCTCCTTTCTATTTTTCCAGAGCTTTGATTTTGACCCTTACCTCCAGCCCCCAAGCTCAAATTCTGACAAGCTTGGGAAGCTCATCCTGGTGTATTTTGCCCATTTCTTTCTATCAGCTCCGTGACTAAAAGACCTCAGTCCTCAGGGCTACGTCAGGTGGATGCCGTCCATTCTCATTTAAGGCAGGAAACGATTTGACTATCTTTGCTGTTGCTACTATAAATCCTACTGGAGTCACATCAAATGGGACAAATTTCAAATTTCACCCATGAGACCTTTATCAGGTTTGCATCCCATTTAGAGACCCACAGTGGAAAATGGATTTCAAAATTGTGTGCCCTGCATTTTGAGGTTGAATATTTTAAAACCTGAATGCATAACCAAAAATTGGTTGAGGGCGAATAAACCGTACTGACCCATATCAATGAAGGAGATCAACTCCACTTCTACTGGGAGTGAGTGGAATTGCTTATCAAACAGCTCACTTCCCATATTCTCATAAATTACAACAACAGGCAGAAGAGATTGGACTCCTTTCTTCTGTTTCTTCCTGTGTTTTCTCTATGCAGTTTTCTGGCACTGTAGCCTACAAAATAAGATCACGGGAATTTGGAAATCTTTAGAAACTTACCAACTGTATATCTGTGACTTGAAAACTGGTAAATTAGAGAAAAAGTCATCATTTTATATTGACAAAGTTCAAAATGGACACCATCAGCATAGGTTTAAAATAGGTAATAAAACACATTTTCCGACTCAAACCTACAGGTAATCTTCTCGCAGTTGAAATGGTTCATATAACACTAGAAACATCACCAAACAGCCTATTACGGCACGTGGACTTACCGTCATGCCTTTTACAATCTGCAGAATTGCTGAATCTCATTTTTGTTAAACGTTATCATGTTGTCAATTTTCTAACCTCATTCCTAATCTTGAAAATGTGCCCCTGATTTCTATTTCACTCAAGCCAGTAATAAGATATTGTTTTCCTCTTTTATCATCTATTTTCTATGGTTATCATGGTGTCGTCATTTATTATTATTTATGGCCCCTAATATACATCTTGACATCCAGGGTAAATATTGTTAAGCTCAGTGAAAATTTGTTGAACAAGAGCTAGAGGGTGGTGGAGTTGTGTTATCATGTGTCATCTCTTCATAAAGCATCGATAGCATACGATAATGCAATGGCTTCTTGTTCTCCAGATATTTCCTCTTTGGTGGCTCTGGGCCGGGCCTGACGTCTTAGGTTCCAGGGTTTCAGCAACAAAGGGCATCCAGTTCTCACCAGGAACAGGAAAAGTACAATATTGAGCGGTTGCAGCTGATCCTTATAATTGTGTATGACTTTCGAGATGACAAAAGGCTTTCACATTTGTTACCCCATTTGATCTTTACAGTAGCTCTGGGAGATAAGACAGGCACCTATTATTAACCCTATACACCAGACAAGGAAGCTGTTAGGAATCAAGGTGGCATTTTGTGGTATTCCACGATGTTCAGACCAGGGACCTGTTAATGACAGGATCCTAGCAGATAGGTTGCATCTCCCTCTGGCAGATGTGGAAGAGGAATGAGAGGCAGGTAGAGTCCCCCGCTGGGTAGATGGCGATGGTCCAAGCAGCTCTCTGGATGGGGCCAAACAGAGCCGATGGCAGAGGCTCCAGGCGTGGGAAGGGCATCTGATTGCCCAGGACATCTAAATCTTCACCCCCATCTGGGCCAGGCCACATGGGTAAAAAACATCCAGGAGAGATGGAGCTGACCAAGACCTTCATCCTGCATGGAGCTCCCACATGTACCAGGCATGGGAAAAAGAAAAAATATACATACACACTCACACACACACACACACACACACACACACACACACACACACATACATTCCTTTATTTAATCCTTAAAGAAATGATATTTAGTTATCTGCATTTTACAGAGTAGTATTCTGAGATTTAGAGAGAATAAGCAATTTCTGAAGTACAGGATTAACGGATTTTATTGTAATAAAGAAAAATGTTAAGGGAATTCCCTGGTGGTCCAGTGGTTAGGACTCCATGCTTCAACTGCAGGGGGCCGGGGTTCAGTCCCTAGTCAGGGAATTAAGATACCCCAAGCCGTGTGGTATGGCCAAATTTAAAAAAGAAAAAAAGTTAAAAAGTTTGACAGTGGATTGTCCTCTTTCTATATAAATATAGATACAGATTACATATTTGTATATATGTGTATACCTCATTTTATATACGCCTATATGTAGGTATGTAGATACAAGTATAGATATAGATATTAATATAGAGGTAGAGACAGAGGTGGCTAGATTTTTTACTTTTGTTGAGGTATACAGCACAGGTGCTGAGAAGCACAGATATAAGAGTGCAGATTAATGCATTTTCACAACCCAAACATGTCAATGTGGCTCTCACCCAGCTCGGGAAGCCTGGCAACTCCACTCCCCAAGAAACCTTCCACAAGCTCCCCTCCATCCCTACTTCTCACAGCCTACATTAGCTCTACTTAGCTCTCGTCCTGCATATGGATGAAACGTTCTGTATCATGTCTAGATTCTTTCACTAAATATTTTGTTTGTGAGATTGAACCTCATTATGTATTTTCCTGGAGGATTCAATTGTGCTAACCCATAAGTGAGCTTTTAACTTAAGAGAGCCCAGCCTGCTTGGTTTCTTGGTCTGTATCCATGGCCTGACATTTCATGACATTAAAACTGCATGAAAGCATTAGAAGGTGTAGGGGATAGGAGCTAATGGAAGGCTTGGGTTTGTACCTAAGGCAGATCCATAACTAATTGTGTGGCCTTAGACAAAGCCCTTAACCTCTCTGTGCCCAGAGTCTCTTGTGACTTGTCAGGGTTTCTCTCCAATATCCATTTGATACAACATGTATAAATTTGGTGTCCTATAGAAGGAATCAGGACATCCCCCAAAAGCCAGACGTGTTTATTTTGTCCAATTATCTTTTTACACTGGGAGGATTATTCAGATCCATTTAGTAACCCATTATAGTTTCTATTCAATACGCTTCTGTAAATTTAAGAACTCATTCTGGCAAGTTCCTTCCCCTGGACTAGCCTGGCAACGCCCTTACTGGTTTTTCTGTGGCTGACACCTCTCCTTCCAGCCTCTTCTCCAGACAGAATGGGCAGTGATCAGCAGTGTGAGCTTTCTAAAACTAAAACCAACCCTGACATTCCCCTGCAGAATGTTCTCCATCAACCCCTAGGTGTTGATTGAATAGACTCCTAGTTATGTAGCATGGTATGCAAAACCCTTTAGAATGTGGCCCAACCTGCCTCATATCCAGCCATTCCCCAAACAAACCTTACTGTCTGGCGTCCGACCACAGACTGTGCCTCTGACCCAGCAGCTGCTTTTCTCTCTGATTGATGGGGGAGGGGAACCCCCCCAAAATTACGGGGAGGACTGCGTCTCATCTACAGCAAGGCCGGCAAACCATGGCCTCCCCAGGGCCAACTTCAGCCCCACTGTCTGGTTGTACAGCCCATGAGCTAAGGGAGGTTTATGGTTGGAAAAAAAAAAAAAAAAGAATATTTCATGACATGTGAAAATGATAGGAAATTCACATTTTAGTGTCTATAAGTAAGTTTTATTGGAACACAGCCATGCTTGTTCGTTTATGTATTGTTCATGGCTGCTTTCACGAGACAACAGCAGAGTTGCCTGGTTGTGACAGAGCCTCTGTGGCTGGCAAAGCAGAAAATACCTACCAGTTGGATTTTTACAGATAGTCTGTTGACCTCTGATCCACATTTACAGTACTTTGTACTTTACTTTCCAAGTTGAGAATATATGTATGTATATGTATATATATGTGTGTATATATCTGTACAGATATATTTGTCTGTGTGTGTATATATATATATATATATATATATATATATATATATATATATATATATATATATATATATATATATATATATATACACACACAGACAAATATATCTGTACAGATATATTTGTCTGTGTGTGTATATATATATATATATATATATATATGGTTTTTTTTGTTTTTTTTGTTTTTTACTTTGTGTAGTAACGCTTTATTCAGTTTTGTATCCCAGCCTCTAATACAGAGCTTGACACAGCACTATACACACAAGTGTTAACTTGCCTTGGCTGCTTGGGTCCACAGTTTAAGTTAGTGACTCTGAGGTTTACCTAACTGGTGGTTAATGCATCTACCCAGAGGTTGTATGTAGATTTAAGTTTAGAACTCAGCATTTATGCTAGTGAATGGGAGGGGGTATATCCAGGTCAGGTGCACAGCTATTTACTTTGGCTATTGAATAATAGGCATTGTGTTAGGAATACCAAGTTCCTGACCATAAGAGATGAAAAAGGTATGAGTTCTCTCCTCAAGTTTACCTTTTAAGAGGTGAAGACAGATGATAATAGATCACTTGAACACTCTTTTAGTTAGCTCTGTGTTTTTGGAGAGAGAGGACATTCTTAGAAGTGGAGGGGAATCCAGAGACCCAGAGATGCAATTCCTTCTTTGACCGTCCCCAAGCAAATTGTTTGACTTCACTAACCTTGATTTTCACATTTGGAAAAGGGCTTGAGTGTAAAACAGATCAAGCCTGAAGTCCCTTTCAGCTCTAAGTCTACAGATTTATATATCTTTCCATTTTACTCTTTTATTTAACTTTTCAATAGACATCTTTCTAACCAATGGCATCCAGGCATTTGGCTTGTTTTAATATGTATGAATATATCTATTCTAAAGGCATTATTCAGAGGTTTTTCAGCACAAAACCCAAGGGAGACCTCTCTATCTTAAAAAGTACTAGAATGTATAAACAAAAGAGTCTCCATATCTAGGAGAAGATAAGGCTGTATTTCGAAGTTCATTTTTTTAATTACCAAATCACTTCAAACAGTTTCCAAACGTAATAGGAACAATATGGTATAGCTCTTGATGCTGGCTTCCACAATTAGTGTGTTATTAATTAAACTCTTGAGTAATATAATAACTTGACGGTTAAAGCCCCTCTTTGCATTTAAAGTGCGTGCAAACTGTGGCTCCAATTATAAATAAACTCTACTGCTATGGGCTTAAAACTGCAAATTTAATTATTCAGAGTAAATTGTTCAATCGATGCTTTATTCTGGAGAAATGTTTCCTGAACATTCTAGCAGGTTCAATACGAATGGATGTCTAAAAGAGAGCTCTATAGGATAGGCTTCCTTGTACATAGTTCTGTCCCCTATCCTCCCTGCCCTCTACTTCTGCTCCAGACAGAAAATCCAGATGGGTTCTCCCACACTCCTGGTTCTTCCCATCCAATCTACCACCCTCTCACTCCATGGCTCCTGGAATAAACTCCACACTAAACATGATTTGAGCATGCCCTTCCATCACTTAAACGTTGTTGAGTATTTCCATAAGTTTCAGAATGAAGCTTAAACCCCATAGCTTTGTACACCTGCCCCCGCAAGGATACACATCACTCGCCATGTCTAGCTCCTTAGCATCTGTCCCACACTCACCTATTGGTCCATCTCGTTGAACCCACAGATGTGACTTCAATGAGCAAAACTGTTTTGTACCTCCAGTCCTTTGCACAAGCAATTCCTTTCTCCTGGAATGCCTTCCCTCTGTGATGATTTCCTCTTTGTACTGTGCTAACCATTTTAGTGCTGGAGAGAGGATGCTTGCAGCAGACAAGGCTGAGTCAGGGTGTGGACTGGCCCTAGAGAGCAGGAAGTCATTGCAAATTCTAGGACCATCTCAGAAAAGGCCTCAAGAACCCTAGGCTAGGTGAGTTATTGATACCACTCAGGGATTCCAGAAACCTGGTCACTGCCCCCAAGTAATTGGCTTTTGTGACTTCTATTTGCTTCCCATCAGAGAAAGACTTCAGTCCAAGGCAAGCTCTGTGATGAGCATCTGAGGTGTCATTGTCTCTCTGCCTAAAGGCCTGTAGAGGACCATCTCCAGGGAGGAATGGCACTGATTCAGGATGTCAGGCACACAACTTTCCCCAAGAAAACCATCGAAGTAAATGAAGACCGCACATAAATAACTTGCAAAAAGGCAAAGCAGTCCAGTAGCCCTAAGAATGGGTACAGACGAATCATTCTGGAGATTTAAAAAAGAGGATGACCGGACCTGGTTGGGGAAACAGTCAAATCCTTCATGAAGGAAATGGCACTTGTAATAAATGTATGGAGACCAGTTAGTCTAGTCGGGACCTGTAGATATCAGGAGCTAATCTCCACGCATCAGGTAGGACTCACTTCCTGTCCATGGACTCTCTACCTTTTATTCATATCAAAGATTTTGTGGTCTTTTGAGTTTGTTGTTGGCGCTCTTGATACAAAGCAACAAATTTCCAAACTTCTATTGCTAAGCTAGACAACTTACTTGACTTTTGCTGTGTCTAATCTGTCACTGATGCTATTGTCTCATTATTGCTCCCTTAAATGGAGTCATTGTTTTTAACTTGGATGAATCTTCTTCTGTACAACTCTATATTACATATTTAAAGGGACAGCAGTATCCCACATCATCATTTAGAGATGAAGGTAAAATAAAGACAATGAAAATGAAACATTGTTATGAAATTCTAGCTAGATGCTGTTGCCTGCCAAGGTTTGAGCCTATGGCTTGCCATCTCTCTGTTAAGAAGAGAGATTAGGAGTCTGTGTAGAAAAGTGTTAAAAATATACATGCATGTGGGCTCCAACCTGAAGCTTTCTCCCTGAAGCAATTGAAATAAGGTTGAAAACCAGAGACATTTTTCATCATGAGTTTGGTGTTATCTGATGCTATTGCCATGCACTGCCTCAAATCATCTCGGGTCCCATCTGTGTAGAGTTGCTCACTCAGACAAGCATTGATAGGAAGGAAAGAGCACTGGGCCCACATTCAGAGACCTGGTTCTATTGCCAGGTCAGACACACATGTCCTTCAGCAAGTAATTGAACCAGTGTGTCTACAATGAGGATAATAGCAGGCATTACATTTATTTCCATGGAGTCATTCATCCGTTAAAGTTGCAAATATCCATTGTGCTCCTACTATGTGACAGGTCTTTTCCTGGGCTCTGGGCTGTTTTGAAAAACAGATGAGATATTGGATCTGAAAACACACTGGGATGGGATAAACAGCCATTATCGTTACCATAACAATAAGCTTTGAAAATGTGTCCTCCTCTGCTGGTGCTATTTCCAGCCTGCCCACATCATGCTTGGAAGAAGGTTTTCTTGGCCCAGGAGTCCAGAGATGCTTGAGTTAGACCCTCTGCAGGTCCCCTGAAGCCTGGTCCTGAAGTCCAGGATGCTTCGTTGTCTTTGATGCACTGTCTGTACATCAGGGCAGGTGCTGTTACTTTAAAACTGCGCCTGCTGCAATTAAAAAGCCTGTGAGATAAGATCAGAAGCGAAGGAGAACAGCTGAAGGGCAGTCAAAATATTTTAATAATGTAACCATGCTTCAAATTTTAATTTGGTTTTACTTTGCATGCTTTATTATCTGAATGGGACAAATGGAAATGCAATAAATTTCAGAGGTTTGATCAGCTTGAGCCTTAAAATTCTTAATGATACTGAGAGTAAGGCTCCCTGGTGCTTCTCAACGCTGTTCGATCAGATTATAGAGTGCTCTGGATTTAGCGGGGGAAGGCTTGGGTCTGGTCTCACCTCTGACCCTGACGCCTGTGCCCTTGGGTAGGTCACCCCTCTGCTCTCAGCTTGCTTCCTCTTCAGTCAGATGTGAACAGTGCTCCCTGCCTGGTCCATGTCTCCCGAGGGTCTCCATAGACTTCAGTGATTACGTCCCAGAGACATACCTGGACAGCATACAGAGAAGACAAGCCAAGCTCAGCATTTTGAATATTCCAGAAACTTGCCCCAATCCATCTTCTTATGTTGGCTCTTTCCAAAAGGGAAGGCTTTACTGATACCTGCACCTCTGCTTGCTTACCTCTATGTGTTCCCTTTGATTTATCTTATAAGATTTTCAAAGTTCGCCTTTTCCCTGTAGCCTTTTCAAATTCTATCATCTGGAAATGACCTGTCCCCTCAGCCCTCCACTGCAAACTCCATTCATCAGATAGTTAGCACAATCTACCTGTAAGAGAGTGGTTAGCTGCTCACCTTTTCTCTTCTTCCCTTGCATGTAGCCAGACTATATTTCCAAGACTCCCTTGCAGATATGTGTGGCCGTGACTGAGCTCTAGCTGATGGGATGCAAGCAGAAGTGATGTGCACCTCTTCCAGAACTGGTCCAGGAAAACCTCCCATGCATCACCCCACACGTTCTTTTGTTCTTCTGGCTTAATGCAGCTGCACATGGAAATCTAAGAGACCAGGTTTTCAAGATGATGAAGCCATGAGATAGGAGTCAAGAGCCTGAAACATCCCTTGGAGGAGCTGCTCGTCAGTGGGAATATCTGCTCTGGACTTTCCATGAATGAGAATTATGCGTCCATCATGTCTGAGCCATTGTATATTCCACGGTGTGGAATTGCCTTCTGCATCTTTAATGAGGTGACATCCTCTGGGGCAGGGCGCCTGCTCAAAGCAGGCCCCACGCTGATACTGTGTGTAATTATCCTCACTAAAATATGGGTTTGGTGGAGAGTTTGATAACCTGAAGGAAACATACTCACCTTTTTACAGGAATGTTGTGACAAATTCATGCCTTCTACACTATAAATTAGGTCCAGAGTCACAAACTCAGAGTTACATTGTGTATTTCCCAACATAAGTTATAGGCCCAGTTCAAAGGTGCATATGATAAAGAAATATCAGAGGGAAGGATATTTTCTATAATTGAGTACATAATAAGCATAAATATATACATATATATCCTAATTTTGTAGATGATTGAAATATATTTTCTCACTTGTCTACCTCTCTTCCTTTAATTTCTTCATTAATTCATCAAATATCAAGAATATTTGGGCCCCTACCCTGTGCTAGATGTTCTCCTGGGCTTTGGAGATATATCCATTAAGCAAAGTATTTGCTTGCATAGGGCTTACAGCCTACCGCACACAATAAATAATAAACAAGTGTATTTGTGTGCTGCCAGATGGCGATAAGTGCTCTGGACAAAATGTTAGGAGGCAGAAGCTTCGCAGACAAGATGACATTGAAGCAGAAACCTGGACAGAACGAGGGGGCGATCCATGTGAACGTCAAGGAAAAGAGTATTCTAAGAAGGTTTAATAGCAAGTGCAAAGGTCCTGCAGTGCAAGCATGAGTAGAGAGTAGAGAGTATGATACAGCAGACTAAGCCAATGGGAGGATGGTACCAGGATGGGAGGTGAGGTTGGATCCATAAATTGGGAAAAGAGTGGCAGATTACACAGTCACTTGCCCCTGAATGAACTTTGTCTTTTACTCTAAATAAGAGAGAAAAGCATTAGACTTTTCTATCATTAGTTATTAGACATTACTAGTTAGACATTAGTTATTAGACTATGATTAGACCTTACTAGCATTAGTTGTGAGCAGACTATGATGATGCGAATATGTCATAACCAGCTCACTCTGGCTGCTCTGATGAGAACAGAGGCTAGAGCAGCAGAACTTACTGCACTGATGGACATGCTCTATATCCGTGCTGGGCAACACGGTCACCACCAGCTCTGCGTTGCTCCCTTGTGGCTACTAGCCCTTGAAATGTAGCTAGTTCCATTGAGAAACTGAATGTTTAATTTTGATTTAAATTAAAATTAGTTTGATATACCACAAGTGCCTAGTGGCTAGCATATTGGATGGTGCAGCCCTAGAGAGACAATGGCTAAGCAGGTGACCAGTTGGGCTGTGGTGATACCAAAGGTGTGAGAGGAAGACGCCCGAGCTCTGGGCCTGATGAATGTGGTGAGAAGTCTTCACAGTTCAGATGATTTTGGAAGCACATCTAAGAGTATTTCCTAACAGAGAAAAGAAGAGAAAACAAAGATTCCTGAAAGACTTCTGGCCCAGCAGTAGAAAGGATAGAATTGTATTCTCCTGGGATTTTAAGACAAGGGGAGGAGCAATTTTGGGAAGGAGAAGAGAAATCAGAAGTTTAGGTTCGAACCTGATAATTTGGGGCTTCCTGGTGAGCCAATATTGGCATGGAGCTGTTGGGAAAGCAATTGCACATACGTGGCTAAAGTTGAGGGGTGAGGTCCACGCTGGGGATATATGCTTGAGAGCTGACATTTAAAGACACATGACTGGATGATAACATCCGGGGAAATGAAAATGTAAAGAGAATAGACGTATCTGGAAACAGAGTTCTAAGTGCTCCTATGCCCAGAGATCTGGGTGATAGAGAAGCATCAATAAATGGTGAAGACCTGGCAGAGGGAAGGTGTTGAGAAGGCGGGGCAGGTCAGTGGGATCATAACACTGACAAGTCACATCACTTGGGGAGAGGAACTGGACACTGGACTTCACAACAGGAGCCATGGGTAACCTCGGCGAGAACTGTCTGAGCAGGACAGAGGGGCTGGAAGCTTGGCTACAGTGTGTTCCTGGAGACCTTGGGGGACCAGTGCAAGGACTTTTGCTGTAACTGGGGACAGAGAAATACAGGTGGGTCGGTCCGTTCATAAACATTTACTGAGTCTGCTCTGAAGCACGACTGGGGTGGGGATGAGAGAGACAATTCTAATTAGTTAGGTGGAGCCTTCCTTCTCTCTTTTCCTCATTCCATCATTTCCTGGACCTTGAGTGGCTGCTAAACAGAGGGGCTTCCTCAGGGATATCCTTTGGGCCACACAGGTGGAGCTGGAGCCCCCTCTGTGCCTGCCCAGTGCCCCCATTGCCCTTGCCTTGTCTTTGTCACCCTTTCACTGCCCCTCGACTAGAACAGGAACTCTCGTGAGATGTGTCCATCATTCTCATCTTTTCCTGCGTGGAGTGGGGCACAGAGTAGGTGCTCATTAAGTGCTTGTCAAGGAGATGACTATAAAAATGAATAAGACCTAATTCCTTGCTGTGGAGTTGCTCAGGGTCGAGTGGCGAAGGGAGGGAAAGTTGGGAACTGTTAATGAGAGCCTGGAATAGGAGGGGATCTGAGAGAGAGGAGGAGAAAGCCCAGAGGCAGGTTAGTGATCACTGAGGCAGGGAAGGAAGGAAGACCTCAGTGTCCTGAGAGGGAGCAAGGATGTTCGGCTCTGCTGGAGAACGTCCTTCTGGCTGGGCTCTCCAGTGGGCAAGATGGAGTGTTTGCTGCGTCCTAGAGACAGGCTTCCAGAGCTCTCTGCGTGTGGGCCCAGTTTCCCCCCAGACTCCAACAGAACACTGCATGGTCCTACTGCACATGAATAGCACATAGCTCTCACCACGTGAGCCTCAGCATCTGCTTCAACAGCCAGTGCCGCCTTCCTGGGCCTGCAGTTTGCCCCTCTGGGCCCTGGGCTCAGAGGCCCCAACACTCGGTTCCAAGCTCTGTGGTCACCCTCTTGAAATTCTTAGTTTTTGAGTAAATGACTCCACATATTCATTTGGTGCTAGTGTCGTGTATTATATACCAGCCCCTGTCAGCCTTTACCCTGTTCAGTAAGATGAAGCCACTGATACACATCTGGATATCTGGGCAGGGTCAGATTCCTAAACACATTTCTAAATGCTGACTCTCCATTTCTGCATACATCTCTTCATACATGAGCTGTTGCCTATGAGCATAGAACTGCATACCCCACATGGAGTAGTGTGACCCTAAAGGATGACTGAGACTTGGGCAGGGCAGTTGTTCCAGGTAGAAAGAAGAGGGCACAATTTAACTCATCACATATACATATATGACAGGGACAGACACAGAGAGAAAGAGAACCTCCCAGGCATCTTTTTCAGGGCTGACACTGTACCATATGAACAATGGATACTGGATCCATATCCTGTCCCCTAGACAACAAGGGATACGTCTTCCTTGCGATGCTTGGGGTGCCAGCATAAGGCAGTTTGTAACAATAAATGCGTCTTTCACAACAATCCTTATAATCCGTCCAACCACATGTATAGGGAGTGAGTAACCTTGGTCACATTTCCCAGGTAGGAGAACTGAGTCACAAAAAGTTGATTGAGCCGCCCCAAGCTCAGCAATCAGTCCCTTGAATCCAGGCCCTCTAAGTCTGAAAGATGCATGGAACCCACTCTCTGCCTGTTGAGTGTGGAGAGCAGCCTTCCATTTCCAAATATAAAGATGTATTCTTTTCCCTTTATCTCTGTGAGTGAGCAAGCTGTCATTTTAGCAGGAGCCAGAAAGGTGAATCGTTCTGTGAAACTTTGTATAAAGAATTTATGAAGATGAAGGCTCTGAGGACCCAGCCTGTCTGCACTGGAGCCAGGAGGAGCTCAGGAAGGCACAGCCACTTCTCACCAGCTCACCGTCTATTTACCTTGGATTTGACCTCCAGCTAAAATCCTCCTGCTTGGGGGAAGAGTAAAGAGGCTTTTTCTTTCTCACATTGAATGCTGTGCTGCTCCCTTTCAGCAAGTGCCACCCTGTAGGACTGGGCTCTCCTGCTTCACCTTCTGAAGCCCAGCGCTGGCTATGGGAGTCTGAGCTTCTAGGGGTAGTGCGTTTCTGCTCAGAGGCTCCCCTTGAACCTGGACCTTAATAGGACAAAATGCACTCTCAGATTCACTGCTTTAAATAAATGCATTTAGCCAAGAAATGTCCCTTCTGCCACAGATGTTTCACACTGGAACTAGAGTGCAAAGGGGAGTTTAATTAAAAGCTAACAATTCCCAGGTCCAGCATTGGCATAATCAGCCAGCCTGAGTCTGGAGGTGAGATCCCTGTTGGCAGCGTGTCAGGCGGAGGCCGGGGCAGGAAGGTGTCCTTTGAACAGACTCCCGTGGAGCAGATGCTGCATCGCTGTTGGGAAGGGAGCTGAAGGAAGACTCCTCTGACTCTGAAGAATTGCTCACTGCGTCAGTGAGAGTTTCACTACATGTCAGGCACTGACGTCGGCATGCCAGGTGAGGACGAGGGAACGGGGGCTTCTGGCATTCATTCACTCGCTCATTCCTTTAGTCAACACTCACTCAGCCATGACTGTGACCAGCACTGTGCCCAGAGCACCTTCCCATGGGTTACTTTGCATGGTCGTCATTTTGTCCTGCAAAAGATGTTGAATTTGACCTTATTTGGAAATAGGGTCTTTGCAGATGATCAAGTTAAAATGAGATCATTAAGGTGGGTGCTGATCCAATATGGCTGGTGTCCTTATAAAAGGGGCCCTTTTGGATACAGACACACATAGAGAGAGAAGGCTATGTGAAGATAAATGTGGAAATCAGGGTGATGCTTCTACAAGCCAAAGAACACCAAAGATTGCCAGTAAACCACCAGAATCTAAGGGAGAGGCAGAGAGCGGATTCTCCCTCAGAGCCTCATAAGGAGCCCTGCCAACATTTTGATCTCGGACTTCCAGCCTCCAGAACTGGAAGAAATATTTCTGTTGTTCTAAACCATCCTGTGTGTGACACTTTGCTACAGCCGTCCTAGCAAACTGCACGATGGAGGTGGGCGTGGAAACCTCAGGGTTGTCAGGGGGAGGGACTTGTTCTGTGTGAGGACACTGGGGGGTCCTCCCAAGGATGATGACCTCCAGGCTCTCCCTTAATCTCTGAGAAGACAGTCCCGTCCAGCAAGTGCACCAAGGCCACGGGCAAGGACAAGGGATGCTGTGCTCCAGGAGAAGGATGAAACAGGAAGGGGTTACATAAAGCACAGTGCCAGCCCTCTGCCTCTCTTCCCAGCAGTGAAGTGCTGGGGAGGCAGGAAAATCCACAGAAACACATGACAAAATGTTCATGAAAGACAGGAATCGACACATCTCACAGTGTTTTGGGGAGGCAATATGTCAGCCTCTCTAACATCACCCACCCCCCAAATATTCTTTTTTCACTAGGCCTTTCCAAAGTCATGAGTTACATTCCTTGTTAATTTCATTAATGTCATTCATTTCAAGCTCTCTTAAAAGCAATATGTGCTCTCACTTTTAAAAGACATCAACAATAATAATGATACCTGTAAACGCACCTCATTCAAAGGGCAGCGTTAGGATCTGTAAGGAGAAGAGCACTAAGGGCAGCGTTAGGATCTGTAAGGAGAAGAGCACTAAGGGCAGCGTTAGGATCTGTAAGGAGAAGAGCACTAAGGGCAGCGTTAGGATCTGTAAGGAGAAGAGCACTAAGGGCAGCGTTAGGATCTGTAAGGAGAAGAGCACTGAGGGCAGCGTTAGGATCTGTAAGGAGAAGAGCACTAAGGGCAGCGTTAGGATCTGTAAGGAGAAGAGCACTAAGGGCAGCGTTAGGATCTGTAAGGAGAAGAGCACTAAGGGCAGCGTTAGGATCTGTAAGGAGAAGAGCACTGAGGGCAGCGTTAGGATCTGTAAGGAGAAGAGCACTAAGGGCAGCGTTAGGATCTGTAAGGAGAAGAGCACTGACCTATCTTGTCTTCTAGGTCCCGTGTTACTCAAAGACAAACAGTGAAATTGGTTTACTGTGGTTGTGCCCAAACCTGGCAAACTATATGGAAAGGGATTGGTCCAACGCGTCCTGTCTCAGGAAGGTGTCGGAAGTCAAGAAGTTATTCCAGGCCAAAATCAGGTGTTGGACTATTTTATTAACCATAACATCCCTGTCCAGCCAGACTAGAAATTCAAGGGTACACACAGAATCATGCACGTTCTCCAAGCACAATTGCACGCAGCCGTGCGTCTGTCGTGGTGCTTCAGTTTAAAAGGCTAGGTCGCCATCAGCGGCAGTGGCAGGAATGACTTGCTGTCACTGTCAAACTATTGGCTAGTGGGTTTAGATTTCCATGGGTCCCTGGTATGAGTCTCTAGAACCCAGCTGGAATCTGTCAGACTTAACGTACACTGTCCTCACAGCATCTTGAATGGTCGCTCGCAATTCTGTTTTAGTACTCACCTTTTATTTATTTATTTTGCGGTACGCGGGCCTCTCACTGTTGTGGCCTCTCCCGTTGCGGAGCACAGGCTCCGGACGCACAGGCTCAGTGGCCATGGCTCACGGGCCCAGCCGCTCTGCGGCATGTGGGATGTTCCCCGACCGGGGCACGAACCCGTGTCCCCTGCATCGGCAGGTGGACTCTCAACCACTGCGCCACCAGGGAAGCCCTTTAGTACTCATCTTAATCAGGTTTTCATCATATTTGTTATAAAAATAGCAACTAATAATTATCAAATATGTATTATGTGCCAGAAACTCTGTGTTTTACATACAATTATTATTTTTAATTACCATTCACTAGTCACATGCCCAGACACCAAGCTGGCATTGGTTAAGAGACATGGCCCTCCAAAGACAATTCCTCATTTAATCCTTCTGACAAGCTGTGACTTATATCGCCCCTGTTTACAGATGAGAAAATTGACATTGAAAGGGGCTAACTAAACTGCCCAGCCTCACAGCCGAGATTTTAGGCCATCACTGCCTCTTCCACACACAGGCTATGTATCTCTTTTCACATCCTCCTTCTCTTGGACAATGTTGCTCTACAATTGGGTGGTGTTGCTTAAGGCAATGTTACATCCTTTCTGGGTAACTCACTGAATTTCCAAAATGGGATGAAGCAGACCCGGGAGGAAAAGAAGAGAATTGGGTCATAGCCTCAGTCCCTGGGAAGCAGGAGGCAGAAGGCCCACGTTATCGAGGTTATAAATTAGGAAGCAGTGAAATGGGGTCTCTACACACCAGCCACCCCTCTGACCCTCTGCTCATGGAGAACCAAGAATTATAGGGAAAACAATTCTCATCCACCATAACAGCTAAAATATAGCACTGGGGTGGATTCCAGAAAACAGCTGCCTGAATAAACTTAGTGGACACACTGCAGGAACCTTCTGTGTGTATCTAATTTCCACACCCTTGTGGATTTCTAGCCAGTCCAAGTTGGCAGCTCAGACATCCAAGTTTTGCTGCGTGCTTGCTATTTAATACCTAGTCTTGTTCCCAGCTGTGTTCTGCAGACCCATAAAAATCAAGCAAAATTCCAATAATGTAGGCAAGAAAAAAGCATTCAGCCCTGCCATGTCCTGGGCGTGCATGTTGGAGCCATGCAATAAGGGCTGGAGTACTCAAATTTGACTCTAAGTTCTGCCACTTACTAGCTCAGTGACCTTGGAGAATTGATTTATCTTCTCTGAGCTTCAACTCCTTAATTTACCAAGGGGACATTGCTACCACCCAGAACCTGGTAAGCATTAAATAGGCAATGTGTGTGAAAGCCAGCTTTTGAAGCTTCCATAACATTTTTCCTGTGTACATAGTTTAAAACCTTCCTCTTTATTTAGTACATGTTTCTCAAAGCTCTATGCATACACCTTAGCACTTTATAATGAGCTGTTTACTGAGATCACCTGTTCCTGTTGCTGGCACGTGGTCAGGCACTGCAGAGGTAAGTAGGCCTGTGTCCCCCCAGAGACACCCTCAGTCTAACACAAGGATGGATGTAATAATGCAGATGTCATCAACATCAACGCAGTTGTCGATCCTGAGAGCTGTTATAGATGCCGGAACAGAGACTGGCAAAAACCAAGAGGAAAGGATGAGTCCCTCCACCTGAGAGAGTCTGAGAAGTTGCTTTAGACCTGAAGAAAGTGTTCCGTGAGCTGAGGAGTGAGTGGAAGATGCTAGACTGACCAATCAACAAACTCACAAGCCCAGGTCACACCAGGACAGAAAGGAGGAGCACAGAGAAATGGATGGCCATCTGGGATTTGTCATGGGGAGGTGTACTTGAGTCAAAGTTTGGAGGATGAAAAGAGGGTTTGTGTCGAGAGGCGAATCACTGAATTTCTCACTGAAGGGTGAAAATAAATGGTCCTTAATGGGTCCGAAGGTGATTGAAGATTTAGATCATAGGGAGTTAGTTGCAGGGCACTAAGGAGCTTGGAATTCCTTCTGGAGAATCTGTTCAGGTTCAAGGGGAACAAAGGAAAGTAACTTGTGCTTCATGTAGATACCTCAGGCTCTTGGTGGAAGAAGCAATGAAGCATGGAGATAGTAAAGTCAGGAAGACCAGACAAAAGATGATGGTATTTGACACTATGCCTTTCATTCTTTTTTTTTTGTTTTTTTGCGGTACGCAGGCTTCTCACTGTTGTGGCCTCTCCCGTTGCATAGCACAGGTTCCAGATGTGTAGGCTCAGCGGCCATGGCTCACGGGCCCAGCCGCTCCGCAGCATGTGGGACCTTCCCAGACCGGGGCAGGAACCTGCGTCCCCTGCATCAGCAGGCAGACTCTCAACCACTGTGCCACCAGGGAAGCCCTATGCCTTTCATTCTTGTTCAATGGATAAATAGATAATGAAAATGTGGCAATATATATTATGTATATATGTATATTATATATATGCATATAATGTATATATTTTATATATATAATGTATATACTAAATGGAATATTATTCAGCCATAAAAAGAAGTAAAATCCTGGAGGACATCACTATGAGAGAAATAAACCAGATAGAGAGAAACGAATCCTTTGTGATCTCACTTATATGTAGAATCTAAAAAAAGTTGAACTCAAGGAATCAGACTGTAGAATGGTGGTGGTTTCCATGGGCTGAGGAGTGAGGAAAATGGGCAGATGTTGGTCTTCTTGTAATCTTTCACTTACAAGATGGAGAAGTTCTGAGGACTATAGTTTATAACACTGTGTTGTATACAGTGCTTGGAATTTGCTAAGAGAGTAGATCTTAAGCATTCTCACCAAAAAAATAAAAAAGCAACTATGTGAGGTGATGCATTTGTAACTTGGGTGTGGTAATCATTTCACAAATCATCACACTGTTCACTTTAAATATATAAAATTTTATTTGTTGGTTATACCTCAATAAAGCTGGGGGAAAAGTAAATTGTGATCTACCATAGAAATTGCATTCTCCTGGCTGGTGATTGGTAAACTGGGGACGTGTGACCCAATGCTGACCAATAAAAGGTAAAAGGAACACTTGTTATTTCTGGGAAATATTTTCTCTCTTATTAAAAGATACACAAAGCAGAGATACCCCTTGCTATGAATTGAATTCAGTCCTCCAAAAAAATATGTTGAAGCCCTAACTCCCAGTAGCTCAGAATGTGAGCTGATTTGGAAATAGGGTCATTGCAGATGTAATTAGTTAGGATGAGGTAATTCTGGAGTAGGTTGGACATTTAATCCAATATTTCTGATGTCCTCATAAGAGAGGAGAAGAAACTGAGAGAGAACACTGTAGGGAAACATGGAGACACAGAACATGGAGACACAGAGAGAAGACCGTCATGTGATGATGGAGGTAGAGGTTGAAGTGATGCAGCTACAAGCCAAGGAACATATAAGAAGATGGCCAGCAAATCCCAGAGACTAGAAGAAATCAAGAAGGGATTCTCTCCTATAAGTTTTAGAGGGGGCATAACTTCCATCCTCCAGAACTGTGAGACACTGTCTCTTTTAAAAGTTGATAGTTTGTTATAGCAGCCCTATGAAATTAACACACCCTTCACTGTGGGGTTTGCATCTTTGTAGTGTTGAACTTTGAGGGGTGCTGGCCTGGGAACATTTTCCATGTGCTCAGGAAGGTCGAGAGAAAACAGAAGGATCTTTGGCTCCTTAGTTGGGCTGATTTCTCCAGAGTCTCTCTACCATCCATCTCTTCGGAGTGTGATGTAGTACATCACCCAGTCCATTTGAGTTGTGGCTCCTATTATTTACTGGTGAAAACATCTTTTTTAGTCAGGTTGATGCTGCCTGGTCCAGCAAGGCGTATATCACACTCAAGAGAGGGGCTTTTTAACCTGATACTCTGCAAAGACAACAAAAGCAGGTTTTGAGAGTTACCATCCTCTCATTCTTCATAAGAACGTTATGTGACTCCTCGATGGGCTGATGTACGATGAGTTCAGTATCACTCTCCATTTCCTTTCCTAAAATAACATGTGTTCCCAGGGATCTGTGCCTGTGCCAGGCCACCCTGGCTTCTTCATTGTCTTCTAGTGTGTCCTGTCCCCTCACCTCTGAGCTGTACTAAAAAGGACACGTTTGCTTCAGTGCCTTCATTTATTAAGCCACATTCTCTACTCAACAGTTGCTTAAAATGCAGCCCTTAGTAGAGTGCATTTCTACAGACAGCATTGATTCCATCCTTTATCCTCTGCAAACAGCCAGCTCTCTGCTTGACGAGTTGACAACGAACGACCTGGGACAGTGGACTGAGTGTCTCTCCAAGCTCAGTGCCCATGTAGCTGCTGTGGCTCCATTCTCTCTGTCTGGGGACAGTGTCCTGGGGTAGCAGGGTGACTGGAAGGGCAGGATAAGCTCCTCTGGAAGGAAAGAAGCATCTCATGCTGGGGGATCTAGTGTAAAATGGACCCACCATTGCACAGGTCCAAAGTACTACCTGGGTGGCACCAGGGATGTTCTCTTGTGCCAGCACCAAATGCACCCCACCCCACACTTCTGCTGCAACCACTGGAACACAGGAACAACTCAGATATATGGCTATTTCATCCTTTCATGTCTCATATTGCATGACCTACACATAGCACGGTACAGGGAGAGTGTCTCTATTCACTAAATGTGGGCATGGCGCCATGTGTCTTGGTAAGGAATTTACACAAGTAACAGAGAAAATATTGCCTCAATAGAAAAAGAATATGGTAGATACTGTTATTATCCACAGTTTGCAGATGGAAAGACTGAGGCACAAAGATGCTGAACATTTTACCCAAGAATACACATCTGGTATGTGGTTGAACCCTGTGCTCCTATTTCCCGAATATGTATTTTAGGGTACGACCAGAGAAACCAGGGGCAATGGGCAGCAAGAGTGATCAAAGGGCAGGGAGGGAGGGAAGCCAGTGCAGACCAGTCACTGAGTTCTGAGAGTAAGGATGAGAGACAGCCTCAGCAGTTCAGTCCAGGATCGTAGGGATTTCTGGACTCTCATGAAATGGAGACTTGTTTTATTCATAAATGAAAGGGAAGGGAAAACTAAAGTGCTGGGTATTGTAGAGATTCTGGAGGAGTTTGATGTACCTGCTGAATATAAATGGGGTGGAACTCACATTTTAAATGTCCAGTGTCAGACATCATGCTGGGAGCCTTGGGAGCCCAACCTCATTTCTCTCCACTTACCTTTCTCAGGTAGAGAGAACAGGGCACAGGAGGGTCAACAAGAAGAGTTACTCCAAGTGTAGCAACCTAAGTGTCCATGGACAGAAGAATGGATAAAGAAGATGTGACACGTATATACAATGGAATATTACTCAGCCATAAAAAGAAACGAAATCGAGTTATTTGTAGTGAGGTGGATGGACATAGAGACATACAGAGTGAAGTAAGTCAGAAAGAGAAAAACAAATACCATATGCTAACACATATATATGAAATCTAAAAAAAAAAAATGGTTCTGAAGAACCTAGGGGCAGGACAGGAATAAAGACGCAGATGTAGAGAATGGACTTGAGGACACGGGGAGGGGAAAGGGTAAGCTGGGACGAAGTGAGAGAGTGGCATGGACATATATACACTACCAAATGTAAAACAGATAGCTAGTGGGAAGCAGCCGCATAGCACAGGGAGATAAGCTCTGTGCTTTGTGACCACCTAGAGGGGTGGGATAGTGAGGGTGGGAGGGAGACGCAAGAGGGAGGAGAAATGGGGACATATGTATATGTATAGCTGATTCACTTTATTATACAGAAGAAACTAACACACCATTGTAAAGCAATTATACTCCAATGAAGATGTTTAAAAAAAAAAAAAAGAAGAAGAAGAGTTACTCCAACTGTAATAGCCAGGAAGGAACAGAGAAAGGGCCAGAACCCAGGCTGGCCTGATTTCAGGGTGTGACCTGTCCCTGCTCACCCAGTCACCCACCAGGAAAGTGTTTCCCATAGCCTGGGGCTTGCACACAGCTGCCTGGACATGATTTGGCCAGGCCTCTCCCTGTTGAGGGCAGCCTACTCCTAGAAAAAGACTTTGGCTTCCCCGGGGAGCTCCTAAACCCTGAATCCTTCCTGAGTGCTCTCAATTTCTCTGGAGCATGACTACAACTTTCCTGAGAGGATCCAGGTAAACTAGCATCTAAACAACTGTTCAGGTTCTATGATGTGGGGAAAAGTAAATCTACCCAGTGTAGTCACCAAGAGTCCAGGGCACCTCCACCATGTACTTCCTGCATTGCTCTCTCTGTGTCAGAGAAGTGGAGAGTCAGATGGCTGCATAGAGATTCGCTCTTCTTTCCCTCTTATTTGATTTTTCCCTCTTACTTTCTCAACCTCTCTTTCGCTTTACATTGGCACTCTCTATGTTATCAATGAAAATGTGATTTCTCTCAGGTTTTCCTCTTCTTAAATTATTCGTTATGTTTAGAAAGTATGCTGAGGACACTGGAGGAGAAAAACACTGTTTGGTAAATATGCTAGCCTACTTGGTAGTTGAGTAGGTTGACCAGCTGATCCAACAATAGATAGATGATAGATAGATACATAGATATGGGCAGATATGGGTACATGCATATCTGTCTATCTATCTATCTATCTATCTATCTATCTATCTATCTATCTATCTATAACAGTCTATCTATCCATCTATCTATCCAATCTGTCATCTAGTGGAATGGGAGATACATTTATCCTCCAAGCATCTACCCTTGAAAGAAGAGGGAAATTTGAGCTCCCACCTTTATATCTATCTATCTATCTATCTATCTATCTATCTATCTATAACAGTCTATCTATCCATCTATCTATCCAATCTGTCATCTAGTGGAATGGGAGATACATTTATCCTCCAAGCATCTACCCTTGAAAGAAGAGGGAAATTTGAGCTCCCACCTTTGTCGTATGACTCTTCTGCTTCTCCTTGTGCAACCAAGTCAAGCCCTATAATGTGTCTTATCATTGTCAAACTCTCTAGAGAGCACACCTCCCTGGGACCAGTGAAAGGATCTACACCAGGTCTTTTATTTTTACTTTTATTTTTTTAAGGCTGAGTTCAGCACTGTTGGTGGCACCAAAAGAAACCACTGCCACTAGTTGAAAAGTTAATTATGGATTTTGCCCCTTGAAATAAAACATAAGTTTTATTGGAAGTCGAGGGATAAATAAAACCAGCTGGAGGGAGACTGTCATGAAACGGCTGTGACGAAGCCCATGATGTTCTACTTAGAATAAACAGTCCTTTTATTTCGTTTTTTTAAAGCCCGGGTTTGCCGAGTAAAAGTCATCATCCCTTTCATGTGGGACAAAAGAGGATTTGGAAAGGGAATTTTCTTAAATCTGTGCATTGAAAATGCAGCTTATGGGAACCTAAAGAAAATACATTTCGCCTTTTCTTACAGTGGGTTCCTCTTAATTGTGACTTTTATAAACCCCTTCTGCAGCCATCGTAACCATTCAATTAACTAACTTCGTTTTTGTATGATGAAAAGAGTCTCTCTCATTGAACATACGGCAGTTATTAGAATGTCTCTAAAGTCCTTTTTTTAAGTGATATGAGAGTCTTCTAGATAAAAAAAGGTTTTATTTATACAATCCTAAAATATATGTGACTCTGAGAGCTATAAATAAATACTCTATAGTAGATGCAAAATCTCATTATAAGTAACACTTTTATTAGCATATCCATTGAGCAAAAGTCCTTATGATGTTAATGTTAATAAAATTAATCTGGGGCTTTTCCATTCAACTAATAATTCCTGAGCTCCACAAATCAGGCACTGTGCTAGGTACTGAGTCTATATGCATACGTGTGCGTGCATGTGTTTGTGTAGGTATGTGTACGTTTTTATTCAAGAGTGCTCATTATTGGGGAAAACTACTTTATAGCTAAATTAATGCCATAGTAAAACTAAGATTGATGAGAACTTTCTGTGTGCCAGTTCCTATTCTAAGTACTTTATATCTGCTAGCCCACTTCATGCTCACATCAAGTCTGAGAGGTAGGTAGTTACCTAGAGATTCTGAGAGCAGAAAGGGAAAGCAAATTGTCTGTGTTTACCTATATACAATCTGGCTCAGCTGGGGTAGACAGTAAAGCATGTCTAACAAAACATTCTACATTTGAACTAATAGACATCTATTTAGGTATCAAATTCAGAAATGTAAAAAACCATTTGTTATATTTTGAAGAACCAAGAAAGCTTTGCTGAAGAGGAAAGTCCCAAGCAGGCCTAAGAAAATAAGATTGCACAGAGAAAGAGCCCCCAGTAAGAAGGAATGTAGATTAGAGCAGTCAGAAAGATAGACATTGGGGTGTTTTTATAAAACGAACAACCACAAAATGAGAACCTAAAAACTCAATGAGAGGGGGAATGGTAAATAAATTCTTATATAATCACAATGGACAGCCGGTCATAAAAAGTTGTATTTCAGAATAATTTGAACACTTGCAAAAATATTTACAACACAGAGTTGAGTGAAAAAAGCAAACGAAAAAAATGTATTATCAACATAATGGCCATAATGTAAATAAACACAAGCACACATGAAAAATTCTAAAAGACAAATAGTATTTTTTTCTTTGTTAGGAGATTATGGGTGATTTGTATTGTCATCTCTTTATTGTTCTGGAGTCCAAGTATATATATTTATTTCATAATGGCCAGGTATTTACTTTAAAATCTGAAAACGTCATGAAAATATGAAGATAGCAAACAGTTAAGGCACCTTGTATATTTGTCATCCTTTTCCTGGCTTTGATGTGCCAGAATCTATACCATTCAAAAAACATATACTATATAGTCAAAGCACAACTTTAGACACAGAGGATAAGCCTCCCTCATAAAGTGTGCTTCCCTTAGTGCTCACAGAATTCAGGTTCTGGTGTCTGTAAATTAAAGCTGTTTTCTGCCCATGGTGTGGGTGGAGGTAACAAGGGGAGATTGTATTGACCACCAACTGTGCTACATACATAGAGCAAAGCTATGGAGAGGGGTGGCAGGGATGGGAATTTCCATCAGTGTCCTTGGCTGGTAGGCTAGCAGCATACGATGGTATTGAAAGCAGGTATGGAAGCAGAGGCATGACCTTGAATTTCAGACCAACATTTGAGCCAGGGGGGCTGTCTGACTGCTGGTGCTCTGTCTCTTTCTCTTCCTCTTGGAGATGATTTTCTTATGGTCAGAGATGTGCCCCCAAATTCCACAGTCTGTTAGAGGCAAACTGAACTGGATTCTGTTTCTTCTCTGTCTGTATTTTCCACAACCCATTAGTGAAACTTGGCAATTGTTCCCTTCTTTTGTAGCTCTTCTTTTCATTCTTTTCTTGCTTTTCAACCATTCATGTTTTCCAGGGCAGGTGGCTAATACTGAGCTCCATTTCTGCACCATTTTTTAAATTTCATGGAACACTTTTTCCTGCTATACCAGGAATCCTAGAGTAATGAGTGAGAAAAACCTTCCCGAGTCTATTTTTCTAATTAAATAGAAGTTAGGCCATGCAAACTGTCACTATGTATCTGAAACCAACTCTTGCCCAGTTTGGGATGACTACAAAAGGAATCTTCTCCAATACCTGGAAAGGCCCAATAGAACTGAATTTAGTTTGAAGAAGCATTCAGAGCACATGGTAATTTAAATTTCAGCTTCCTATTCAAAAATCACTAGAGGATTTTTTTTTTTTTTACTGTTTTACAAGTGTAGGGTTTTGAACCAAAGTTATAATGTCAGCAGTAAATAAAGGATGAATCTTAACCTGGCAGCGAGAATGTGTCTCTGATCAGAATTTGTGCAAGAACAGATGTATAACAACAAATTCAATATTTTATTACCTTTTATTTTCATAATCATTTTTAATTTTTATGAATTCTAAATTATACTAATCATAATAATGGCAATTTTTGGGGGTGACAATATTACATATATTGGACATTTTTAAATAGCAATCAAGATGAGCAAGGTGGAGAAAAACAACACTGTTTTATGCCTGTATTCCGTGTTATAATTCTCAGAGCACTTCTGTTTTGTAAAGTAAATTCTTCCTCAAATTAAAATGTGAGAAGGTATGAAATTCTTATTAAATTCATATTAAACAAAGAGAACATGGGTTATAAAAAATTAGGAAAAATAGTGAATTTAAATAGTTTAGAGATTTAGATAATTAGATCATTTCTAAGGCTTGCCTTTTCATAGTTCATTCATCCATCCATCCTTCTGTCCATCCATCCATTTATTCAATCTTTTATTGCAATGCCTGTGAATCTGTGTATTTTTCTCTATATATACATAACTATATGAGTATACGATTTTGAGTATGCATATATAAAAATACCAGTATATTTTAACAGACAAGCAAGGTCCCTGCCCTCATGGAGCATGGCTGGATGATCCAGTGGCTGGGACAATGTTAAATGGACTTGAATGTGAATGTCCATAATGATCCTGTGTCTTCTTTTAATACTGTTGACCTGGGGGAATATCCTCAACCCAAAAGCTATAATCCTGGGAGGGTCCCCTGGGGAATTAAATATGGGAGAGAAGGTCAGTTCGATGTGGATGACTAGGTAAGGAAGAGAAGAGCCTGGAGGTGAGGACTCTGAAGTTAACTGGGACAAAGCAGGATCAAAACATCCTTCTTATATTCAAGACATATATTCATGTAGCCCTTGGATAAGGTAGAAAACAGAGTCTGAGAAGGGTAGACTGAACTGCATGACTTCTACAATTAAAGATTTCCTGGACCAGGGGTGGCAAATTACAGCCCTTGGGCCAAATCTGGACATCAAACTGTCTGTGTAAGCAATGCTCTATTGGAACCCAGCCACTCCCATTTGCTTATATATTCTCTATGGTTGCTTTCCTACGTGCAAGAGACATCTCTGGTCTTGAAAGCTGACAAGATTTACTATCTGGCCCTTTATGGAAAAGTTTGCCAAGCCCTGAGGAGGGACAGTTGCCCAGGTCGGCATCTCAGCTAGGTAGCACCTTTACATGTCAAGTTCTGAAAGGATGCTAAACCTGGTTAGGGTGCCAAATAAATAAAATATTACAGACCTTCCCAGTCGAAGGAACAGAGTACAAGGAAGAAAGAAAACCAATAATAAAAGGTAATCCCATCAGAGTTATTGTTTCAGCCCTGAAGCAAGGCAGGTGCATCTGAAGAGTCTTCTCTTTGGGGACAGTAATCCCCCCACTGGAGCCGACAAGCCAACTGGGACATGAGGACTGAGGACACAGGCAGGAGAGGGGTTGCAGGAACACACGGTCTCAGCCTCCCCAGGTCAATGCCAGGAGGGAGGCCACAGCGCTCTGAAGACTGGCCTTCATTCATCAGGGCTTTTTGGGCTCCTCGAATCTCACAACTAATTTGGGAGCTCTTCTCTGTTAAAGCATGATTTGTAATTGAAATATGATCAATGCATTATTAATGCCAGGAGCCATTCTGGGTCAATTTTATTTACTCTTGTACAGTCTAAACATTCACACAAGAGTAAGGAAAAAGAAACAGAAGGACAGGGGAATCATGGAAAGAAAAAAGGAAAAAAAAAGAGGGAGGTGGACAGAAAGAGAAAAAGTGGGAAAGAAAAAAGAGGCTTGCTTTTTTTTTTTTTTTTTTTTTTGATGTGTTTGCCTTCACGACTTCGAAGTTCTCGCTAATTCCATCTGTCCACAACAGAGCCTCGACGGCGAGAAAAAGCATTTCCATATGTGCAAATTAGCATCCAGCCTCCCTTAATCTGTGCCATGGTCCTCTGAAGTAGATGGTGAGCTCGCCTGCCAAACCCACTAATGGCATCCGAATAGAGGCATGATTGGCTGGAGCCGCTGTTCTCCCTCCAACTCTGAGCCGGCCCTTCTCTCCTCTGTATTTTCCACTCTGTTCTAAGGGTGTCACTTTGCTCATCTTCCAGTAAACACATGGCCCCAGCAGCGCCGCTTCCTTAATGAAGGCCCACTTCCCTCCAGACCCAACCATCTCCCTCCTAATGAGAGAAGACCCTTGTAGGGTGACATTGCAGTCGCCAGCCCTGCAGCAGATCACACACCCAGTCTGCCTGTCAAGGCTGTGCAAGGTGCAGCTGGCTGACTGCTCAGAGCCTGTTCCGGAGTCACAGGGAGTTGGGCAAGCCCTGCCCAAGTGGCCCAGACTGGTGTCCACAGGCAGTCACAGCCCCCATCCCTTGCTCTCTTTATGTCCCACTCTGAGTCTGTTTCCTCTCCCTGCTTCCGTCTTGCTCCTAACATGGCACTTTATTCCTGCCTCCAAGGCTTCAAGGTCCATTTATGGAATTTGTATGCAGTGCAAGGAAACAGTAGAAAATGGACCTGGGTCCTTTTCTAACAAAGCATGTATTCTTGTAGAAACAGTAGCTTGAGAACAAGTCAATATAAGCTTGGGGTGCCTTACAAAGTAGCTGTGTAAGGAGCTTGAGGGGTGTCAGCACCCCAACCCAACTCAATGTATGATTTTGATTTCCTAGGTTTCAGCCTTGGTACTTCCACAACATTTTTGCTTGAGCTCAGTCTTTCACTGCCCGTCCACCCCCACCCCCAATCATGATCCCCTTGGGTGGCTGGTGTCTCCTTTCCCAGCTCAGAGCACCTAACCCCAGCACTGTCTTCCTTATAGGGTCCAAGCAAAACACTCCCTTGCCTGGATGCTATTTTTTCTATAAACCCCTTTGGAAACCTCCACCTGTTCATCTCCTGTGGAGCCCACGGGGTAGCCAGAGAAATTGGAGGGGGTAGACACTTAAGGTCACGGAGCTTGACAACATCCTCCCCACCCCACCCTGGTCAGATTTTCCATCCACCTGCCGTGACTCCTTACAGGGCTGATGGCATTTTTGCCATTGCTGTTCTTTGTTGTTGTTCTAAAAATGAAGGGCCGGGGGGGAAGTAAGACATCCCTCCCACATTTCTCCTTTTTTCTGTGCCCTTTTCATTCCCTCTAGATATCAACATGTGAGAATCAAGACCAATATAAATAAGCAGATAAAACATTGGTCATCGCAAATGCCTCTTGGAGAAGAAGAAGGGGGTCTCAAGTGATCAGGGAGACACTCACTCACCACCAGGAGGGTGATGCTGTGTGCATTCAGGTCTCCTGGTTCAGAAACCCTGGGACTGCACTTCAGCTGTCTTCCTGGAAGCTCCTACCTTGTCCTAATGCTGTCATCAGCCTCCCCTGGATCTCCAGATGATAGATGAGCCGCCATGCTCTGATTCATATCCTCAAGCTTACAAGGGACCACGGCCCCTCCCTCTACCCGTGTTCCTACTCATTGACCCTCCCTCACCCTCTTTCTGCGTGGCCCCAGATTCCCTGCTAGGGGACTCCACTCCAGCTGTGGAGAAATTCAGAGACCAATCCAGAAAATTCCACAATGTGCTGGCTGATAATGGGTGGGATAGGGCGTAGAGAGCACACTGTCTTCCTTTCCGACGTCTTATTTTACAGGAGCGAAGGGGAATTCCCAAAGAGATCGATGGAATGAGACAAGCACTTTCCCTCAGGGAGGCCCTGAACAAAAACTGCATCACTCTTCAATGTATCCACATCTGCTCTCAAAGTTCCCAAGGACAGACTGGGAAGAAAGAACAGAGAATGTGGGTACAGGACAGCAGCCCTCAGACCCAGGGATGGCTGCCACAGGGAAGAATGGTTACACTTATTCCATGTGTCCTGAGAGGAAGTCCTAGTAAGGTGGATGGGAAATTGTAGGGAGACAGATAACAGGACTTGAGTTAAAGAATTAGTCCCTGACCCTCAGACCTGTCAAAATATGAAACCGGTGGCCTCAGTGTGAGTTTCAAATAATTACTGTTGCTAGCAATGGAAATTATGTGATAACTGCCATTTGCGAAGTGCTTTGTAGACCACTGAGCCCATTTCACACAATGTGATGTGTACCTTGATCCTGACACCATCATACCCATCGGGCAGGTATGAGCGGTTCACGCACATTCGACAAATGAGGAAACTGAGGTTCCCAGGGTTTAGTGAATGGTGTAAGCTCTCACGGCTGATAATGAGCAAAGCCAGAGCTGGCTGGACCTCCTCCTGCCTTTGAGCTCCAAATCAGTCATTATCATGAACACTTTATCACCGACGGGCTCAGGAACACAGTGGACAGTGCTGGGATGATGTTGTACAAGACTCCAGCTTTGCGTGGGTGCCCACACGGGAGCGAGAGAACGTTCCCCCAGAAGGCTAAAAGCCAGGGGTTCTGCAGGCGAACCAATGGCCTGTGATCACACCCAGAGAAGCTGGGGTGATAGATACTCGTGACTTCCAACATATGACCTTTTCTGTATTACATCCAGGAATGCTGCATGTCATTCCTTTCGTCTGAAGTGTCCCTCGCTCTTCTACTTTCTAGGATTCTTAATAAATAGTAACTGAATATAGACACATAAATGTGGGAGAAGATCCTAAACTCAAATCAACTACCATCTTGTCAATGTCTCACTTGCAGGTGCCCACAAAATCTCTGCACCTTGCAATTCTCAAGCTGGTCTGTAATTTGTATTACCTTTCCTGTATCTTTAATTAGAATATGGATTCTTTGAAGGCAGGACCTAGGTCTTCTGTATCTTAAACAGCTCTGTCCCTGGCACAATGTAGATGGCTAAATTTGAAGGAACAAATGAATCATGTATATACCGAGATTATTAGAAACTGATTGCCTTTGGATATCCAAATTTTTTCTCCCCCATATGCCCATAAGACTTGGGCTCCTGGTCCAAGAAAGGTAACCACACCTGATTGCCTGGGCCGCTCAGATCTGAGAAGGTCCCCCTTGTTGCTAATCCTGACTTGCCTGGTGGTGCCAGAAATAAAACCACAGCCTCTTGAGCATAGCAGACTCCATATGCTAGCCCCCTAGTCTGCTAAATCACCAGCCAGCCTAAATTTGAAACATTTCTAAAGTGTTATACAATGTTGCAATAATGTTTTTACAAAACAAAGGCTGAGTTACTGGAAGCCATTTTTGACCAATCAGCATCTTATTGGAAAAGGAGCCCTGATGGTACCATTGGTGACACAGTGGAAAAATATATATGTATCCCAGTCAAGGCTCAGCCAGGAAACATCTGCTTTCTAAGTGGGGAAGAGGTGACCAAGGGGCTGTGGTTGAAGTAGAACTGGGGAGGAGCCAGAGAATGGGGGTGGAAAATGGTTAAAAGGGAAGAATGTCAAGGAAGACTCCACTGTTGGGTCCTGGGGAGATATTGAGATAAGATGGTAAATAAGACTTAGGCACAGAGTTAGGAAAATTGAGATCTTAGTTCACACTAGAACTTCATTCACATGGGGATAAGTCCACTTAACAATGCTTCATGTTCTTAGACTATATTAGCAGTGGTCATGTCTCAGGAAAGGGAGGTGACAGCTTTGCTCTAGCCTGTGCCAGTTAGAGCACACTTGGCATTTTTTATTTAATTCTGAACGCTGAGCTTCACAGAGGATGTGCAGGGGAGACTCCTCAGGGAGGAGTGATGGAGATGCAGACAGCATGAAACAACAGGGCATGTAAAGAAAAACATAAAGAATATTAACGTCAACTTTATTATCTTCAAATAGCTACAGTACCGTAATAAGGGACCTGAATTTTGTTCCCCCAAAATTCTTTTACGTGGAAATTTCAATTCAGGCTTCCATTATGTTTTTAAATAAATTGCATTTTATAGTCAATACTACAAAGAAGATATATGGAAACCAGTCTTGTGTGTGTGTGTATGTACACACACCCATGCACATGAGGTTTTTAATTATTTTCATACAAATGAGACTATATTATGATATCCATATCAGTGTGGTGTGTGTGTGTCTGTGTGATATGTATGTATACACACATATACACATATATCAATATTTATGTCTGAAGGTATGAAATATATATGATACATATGTGTACATACAGAGAGAATAGATGAAGAACTAAACATATGAAGAGCTAAACTTCATTTCTTCATTCTTTTTAGGAACTAGGCTTCCACTGTGTGTTCATCGGTGTTTATGTCTGCATGTAACAAAAAATGCTTAAGCAACTTCCTATTAATATTTAGGGCACTTATATTTTGATTCTACAGAAACTATTTCAGCTATTATCTTTATATATTTTTCTTCATACACACTTGCCATAAAGTGTCTGTGGATGTTTATTCTCACAGCACTCACTGCCTGGCCTCCCTCTAGTGGGGTAGCGGTGGTTGTCACTCCCAACACTAGTGAAATACTACACAGAGCTGCCTCTCCTCAGCCTACATTTTGTTTTATTAGACTCTTTGATCTTTGCCAATCTGATAGATGAAAACTAATATCTCACAATAGTTGTAATTTGCATTTCTCTTATCTTCAGTAAAGTTTGCATATTTTCATAGGCTTAAAAGCCATGTGTATTTCCTTTTCTATAAACGACCTGTACTTGTCTTTTGTCATTTCTTTCCCCTAAACTCATTAGAATTCCTTAGATGACTAAGTTCCAAAGAAATTAACCAAACCTCTTGGTCCCATCTTTTAGATCATGAAATCATCAGGAAAGTGTACACATGTGACACAATTCATACCTCCTCTGTTCTGTGGACATGGGAGACATGCACAGGCAGGGGTCATGGGTTGTCATATTGTTTCCACACCAGATTTAAGCTGGGACTTGATCAAGGCATGGCCACTCTGGGCCTTCGCCTCCTGCTGGGTTGTGAATGCAATCCACAGGAGCAGTGCTGGTGTTTCATAGTAGTGGGGAGACTCCAAGGAGAGGATGAGTGGGAAAGCCCTTCCACACTCTAAAGCTCAGGGTATGTGTCTGGGCTGTTTTAAGATGGGCAGATGGAGATGTTTCACTTACTCCCATCTTTTCTGGGCTCATCAGTTGTCTCCCAGATGGTCAACAGCTAAGGCCAAGGATAAGGCAAAGACCTTGAATAAACAATGCCAGCAGGATGACTGCTTAGACTGACCCCATTGCTGAGAGGTCCTCCTCTCAGACCTGGTGACTCTGTGGGTGGGGTAGTGACCCGGGCCCCTTGAATCTCCCTCACTGTACCCAATGCCTGACCTGAACCTTGACTTCCACCCCTCAGAACATGAGCTGCCTAGGACCACCATTCAAAAGCCACCAACTCCAAGCCATCAGAGGACTTTCAGCACCTGAATCCCCAGTTCTCAGTGGGCGGAGGTGGGTTCTGAGCAGAGCAGCCAACTGTGGCCCGAGTCTAAATCTTCCTTCCAGCTTTCCCCGTTTCAGGACTTATGAATTATTAACGAGCCCTCTGTTTGTAATGCCGGGCTCTCTGCTTCCTCCAAATTAAATTACCGAGGGATATATTTGATTATAAACATACTTAGTAAATGTTTTCATTGTTGCTTTCTGTAGCTTTCTTTGTACTAAAGTGTTATAATGTCAAAAAGTCAACCACAAACATCTACAGCATGCCGTGGAAAACCACTTAAAGCAAACGTTGGGCAAATTAAGTAATCAGAAATGAAAACCACTTTAGGACAATAGTGAATATAATTTGTCATCTCTCAAATAAAATGGGTGGGGGGACACTTCTTCCAGCAGCTGAGCATTTCTGGAAAGAGAGCTGAAATTTTCATATGAAATCTGAGTCAGTGTCCAGAGTGTTCCCTTTCTCTAGTGATGTGACCTTGACTAAGGCAAAGTTTCTCTGTACCTCTCTTTCCTCTTCTGCAAATTGGGTTAAGTCTCTCCTACCTACTCCATCAAATCTTCAAGAAAAGCAGTTTTATCAGCTGTAAATGATCTTCAGATGTGAATGCTAATTACTGTTTTACCAAAAGTTAGCTACAAAATCTGGAAAGATGAAATTGAACAAGCAGTTGGTAAGCAATGACTGTGTGCAAACTGGGCTATGGGTTCGGGGCCTCAAAGATTAAATGGGTGTGCATCATACGGACCCTGTCCTTCAGAAGCTATGGTCTCATAGAGGAGCAGACACACAAAACTGTAGCTGGGATTCAACTGGGAAAGTTCAGCCCTGTAGTACAAATCAACCATTCTAGGCAGAGAAGATGGTGTTATGCTAATCATCCCGGGGAAGTGAGGGGACAGAGGCCCATGTGTAGGTTTGATAGCAAAGAGAAGTTGGACTAGAAAGGTGGTAAGGATGCTCCTGGGTGGACAGAACAGGGACTAGAGTTGCAGGGAGGGAAGCAGTATGTGCACAGGCCCAGGAGTCTAAGAGAGCCCTGAGCTGAAGACCAGCACCCCAATCATGTTTAAGTGTGGTATGGAGAGAATAGAACTGGACAAAATTTTCTGGGGCCGATGTAAGGGTCTTGAATGCCATCCTAAAGTCTGGATTCTCTTCTGTAGCTCATGGCAACCGCTAGGGTATTTAACTAACAGATCATCATCACAACTCTACATTTCAGAAAGATAACTTGACAACTAAGAACAATGAAATGGAAAGAGAATGGGTTCAGAATTGAGAGAGACCTAAGTTTAACTTCTTAGCAGTTCTGTGACCTGAATGGAGAACTGAACCACTCTGCATCTTACTTTCTTCATCTGTGAGAAAATCATGCCACCTCCCTGAGTTGTGGTGAGGATAGACGAGACCATGTGAGTAACATTTCTAGCCTGTGCCTCACAGAGAAATAGGTGACTGTTGGTTTTCGTCTTCCTTTACCTGTGGAAATTCTGATCTTTTGTTCCCCAGTAAACATAGGAGAAAAAACCTACAAACCCCACAGGAAAGTGGGGGGCCCAGTCTTGGTTTCCCCAGACATAAAATGAGAGGTTCAGAGCAGATTCATTTGAAGGCCCCATCCAGTTTTAACTGTGTCTCATGATAGCAAATGGACCGTGTAGGAGGCAGAGTGTGTTTAAGGGATCAGAGTCCAGGGGCCCTTCTAAGACCATAGCATGACAAATGGCATTTAATACAGGCTACACAGGCACCAGATGCAGATTTTAATGAAAAGAAAATGGTGTCACCACATCATCACAGATTAACTCCATCTATCTGCACAGCCTGGAGTGCTGAAGTCATAGCTTGAAATTCAGCGACACTTATGGTTAACACATGCTGTTTTAGTCATGTTTTTTTTCTTCATTGAACATTTAATGAGCACCTACTAATGCCAAGAGCCATCCTAATTCCTGGGGATATGGAGATGAAAGAGATTGTCTCTTAATGAAGTTAACCATTCTCCCCAACCTCATCAGAGCCCCTAGAGGGCATTGGTGGTATTTTGTCAGCCTCTGCTGATATGGTACCAGCTTGGTGCCTGTTGGACATGAGGAAATCAATAGCATCCTTGTTGATGATGGGGATGGAGATGGTGGTGGTGGTAGTGATAGGGCTGGTGGTGGTACTAGTATGAGTGTTGTTAGCATTGCTGCTGGTGGTGGCGGTTGAGGTGATGCTAGTTTGGGTGGTCATGGTGGTTGTGGTGTAACACTGGTACTGGTGTTAGTGGTGGGGTTGCTGGTTGCATTGATGATGGAAGTTTTCACTTGAAGAATTATTTTGTTGTTCTTACTGTATTGAAGCCAGTGTTTTCTAAATAATTGTGTTTTCACAAAGGAACACATGTTTGTTGTTAAATAAGATGCTGGCCAAGAGAAAAAGATGGAAACCACCCACAATTACACTACCAACATTTTGGTTGTGTGATTACAATATAATACCATTACGAAGCTTTTTTTTGGGCGGGGGGGGGGTGGCGTTGTGCCTCACGGCTTGCAGGATCTTAGTTCCCTGACCAGGGATTGAACCCAGGCCCTCAGCAGTGAGAGTCTGGAGTCCTAACTAGGGCACTGCCAGGGAATTCCCATGAAGCTTTTGATACACACACTTGTAAATGTGCACATGCATTTTAGAGAGAACATATTGTTTTATAACCTGTTTTTTTTTAATTCCATCAAAACCATTTCATTTCGAGAAAACAAAAACATAAATCACATACAGCATTCCTTTATGGTAAATAATGTCTACACCTATTCTTAAAGACATTATATTATTCTATTGTTGGAAACTATCATTCTTTACTCAACCTGTTCTTGAGCATCTTCTTTCTAAGAGTGATGTGTATGGACTTGAGAAGGGAAGAACCAAGTCTCAAAATCAAAGTCCACTTAAAGGTGGGTGGCATTGGAGCAGGTTCCTTTATCTGGCACGGTCTCAATTGTCCTCTTCTATAAGATGGGGGTAAGAATGCCTACCTCCGAGGGCATTTTGAGGTTTAGATATAATGTTTATATAAAATTTCAAGCCCACTGACTCAGACATAGACATAGCAGATACTCAAATAGCTTTTTCCACTCATTTCTCACCACTCACTGGGTCACTTTTGCTTTTGGTTCACCCCTTTAGAAAATTGTGGGAGTTGTTAATAGAAATAGGTTAATCTTCCAACCCAAGAATGGAGACACCAAGTGGACAAAGAGAATCTAACCTCTCTATGGTTATCCTCTTGCTCTGTCTATTGCTCTTTCTATCTCCATCTCTCTCTGTCACTCTGTCTCTGTCTCTGCCTTACCCCCTCCCTTGATGCTGTGTCTTGTATAGCTGTGGGGACCAGAGTACCATTTCTTTCTGCCACCAGAGATGTGGAAGCAGTGAGAAGAGGGGAGGGAGTGTCCATTACTGAGATCATAGGAAAAGGATAGATGTGTTTCTGGCTCACCTGGTGTGATGAATTGGAACTCAGAATGCATTTTGTCCTTTTTCCCAAGGAAACCACATTGGAAGTGATAGCTAGGTTCACAGCTTAGCCCTCTAAGTCTGCTTCTAGGGATTCCCTGGTGGCACAGTGGTTGAGCATCCGCCTGCTGACGCAGGGAACACAGGTTCGTGCCCCGGTCCTAGAAAATCCCCCATGCCGCTGTGAGCCATGGCTGCTGAGCCTGCGCATCTGGAGCCTGTGCTCCGCAATGGGAGAGGCCACAACAGTGAGAGGCCCGCGTACTGAAAAAAAAAAAAAAAAGAAAAAGAAAGAAATAAATCTGCTTCTATTCATAAAATGCCTGAATTACAATGCCAACAAGACTGTTTAATCTAACAAGTGCTGAAGCCAGGTTAATTAAAAAACAAAAGACCTTTTACCCCTACAGGTGGTAACAATGCTGTGGCTACACATCACAACAGAAAAAATTGCCCTGGTGAGAGAGAAACCTGAATATAAGGGTGACTTTATGGTATGGAAGCTTCGGAGATACAATTGTATTCAATAATGGTTTTAAATGAAGAGGGGATAATCCAGGCATGTTTGAGGAGAAACAATTTTCAGGCATGTACAAAAGCACTGAGCAAGGAAGAAAGAATGTGTCCTGAGATGAGAGTAGCATGAGGACGGAAACGTGGGTCTCTCTTGGTTGTGGGGTGAGAAACGAGAAGGGTTATGTACCTTGAGGCCAGGTCACAGGAGTCTTTGGATTCCATGCAAGGTATCTGGACATTTTATTCCAGAAGTGTGTTTTAAGAAGACTGTCTGCAGGCCAATGGTACCTTAAAGAGATCTCTTAACATGCAGCTCCCTAGACCTTCCAAGTCAATCCCCCTGTGATGGTGTGAAGACATTGCATTTTCAAGCTGCCACACTTCTCATGCACAATAAGATGGGCGGACCCACCTTCTGAATAACAGTGAGCCTTCAGAGGCCAGTGGACAGTGGAATCACAAAGTTGATGGTAATTTACACTAATTCAGCTAAAACTCATTTACAGTGCAGAGCAATCTTTTAAGAATCTTCCCAAACTACACATGCAGCATGGCCTTGGGGTTAACATCTGAGTTTAAACAACCTTTACTTCTTGTGCCAAGCTACTGAGCTAGGAATTACAATTTCTCTCTTACAAAGGCAGAAACCTGGGTCAAGATAGCACAGTCTGATCAAGGCTAAAGCCTCATGAGGAAAAGGGGTAGAGTCCAGGTGAACCTGAGCAAGAGCCCAGTGAGGCTCCTGGGCATGGATGCCTTTCTGTGTAGGAAGTAGACTTCAGCCTCCATGATCTTCCCTGGGTTCCAAAGTGCAGGTTCAAACAGTAGCTAATCAGAAAAGGGAGGGGATGCAGAGACAAGGCGCAGTCAAGAAACAATAGTGCAGCCTTGGGGCAGGGTCCTGGCTCCTCCTTGAGGGATACACCTAGCAATACCTTTGAGCTCTTCTGCAGAACTAAAACCTCCACCAAATGGAGGATGTTAACTACTTGATGAAGCATTCTTCATTCCAGAGAGAAGGCCACAGTTTGTGGAGAACTGCAGAGGCTCCTCAGGAGACCACATGAGGCCAGATTAAAGGAGCGCAGGCCCTGCACACACCCTGATCCTTATCAGAAACCCCACCCTTGAACAATTGCTATAAAACACCTCACTAAATCCCCTCCCCACCCCACCGCCTCAGGTTTGGGACACACAGTTCTGAGGGCATTAACCCACTGTGTCCTCCTTTGCCTGGAGAAGCAATAAAGCTGTACTTTTCTACTTCACCCAAAACTCTGTCTCCAAGATTCGATTCAGCACCGGTGCACAGAGACCGAGCTTTGGCATCACAGGGGTCAGTGGTCTGTGCTTTTCTCACTCAGTAGTACCACTTGGTGGGACTGGTCTGGATGTCCAACCAAAGCCATTTTGTGAATTGAGGAAAACTGAGGTGAGTTGACTTGCAAAAGTCACGTAGTAAGTCATCTGCAGACACAGAATGAAGCCTCATGTCCTTCTGCTCATTGGTCTCTGTTCCTCCATTCTCTTTGGCCGCCTGTCTTGAGTCTTCCCTTGACTCTCTCGCCTCTTACCACTGCCTTCTGGCTGAGTGGCAACATCCCTGGTGACAAGCAGAAACTAATCACTGCTGGTCCCTCCTCATTATCTCAGATAACAGGAAAAAGAACCATGGACTGTATGTCCCTGCCATTTTTCTCTAGCATTTTGGGTGTTGGGATGAGAGAAGATTTTTTGACCAGATTTCTATAAATGGACATGGTTAACTATAATCCCCATGTACGCTTGTAAAATGTGTCACTTAAAGATGTTTTCATTGGCACTTGGAAATCTGAAATCAAAACCAAGAAACAGTTTAATTCAATTACAAGTAGAGAAAGTTAAAAAAAAAACTGAACAAAAACTGGCTTCTTCTAAGCATCCAAATGAGGAAGGAAAGAAGCATCGTGATTATGTGGCTTCGTCAAAGCCATGAGGGGTTTGTCACCCCAGTGCCGTTCAACTGCTGCTCCCGATGCGTGAGGATCCACCTGCTCAACTACTCGGTAAATAATGCATGTTTCCAATTTGGTGAAACATGCCCATTCAGCATCTACAACCTATCAGACTCTCAGGGAAACATGATGCATTGTAATAGACCCAATATTTAGCTAAATACAGCAAAATCCCATAATAACATTTTTCCAGAGGGTTCGGAATGAGAATACATTAAGCGGGATATATCATATGTGTGACCACCCAACCATGTCTTGAAAAGGTAAATGCTACATGTGGGAAAAGATTATAAGTGTGATAAATGAACTTGGATGCCTATGTGGGGGAGTGCTTTAGAGGAGGAGAAGGGGGCTTTCATGTGTGGGTGAGGAGGGCAGTGAAGGGAGGGTGCCAATCAGTGGCTCTCTACATGCCTGTGACGGTTCCAGCCATCCTGTTGGCTCCAAGTGACATTCAAGGCTCTTGGGAGTGAGTGTTGGAATGAGACCTGGGACCCTGTCTAGCCTGCCATTTCTCAAGCCTTGTCCCTTTGGACAGACCATTTGAGATCCCTGGGCCTCCTCTGATGCAAAAGTAAAGGGATTTAAAATACCCCAGTTTCTGGAAATGAGACCACCAGTTAGGATCTTCTTCAAATACCCCCCAACCCCAAAATAGGGTGATCTCCCATTTACTGAAAATACCCCCATGTAAAGAGTAAAATGCACTTGTGAGAAAGTTCACTTTATTCTTCCCTCCGGAGGCAGTGAGTGTTCAAGTATTATTATCTAAATGTGTACTACAGTATTTGCTAGGCAGCATAGGAAGTCACAGATCAGCTGTCATGGTTGAAAGGGAAGGTGGTCCAAAAATGTGGCTGCTAGAAAGACTGTCCAGGAACGGGTATGCAGACACAGACAAGGTCTATGAACTTGGCTGCAGACTCACACTGGCTGACCATGGCAGCAGACCTCTAAGACTATAGGTCTTTTTGTCCTGGTCCCCACGTCCCAGAGGAACTTGCCACCCAACCATCTTGGAGTTAACTGATGCTGCCACCAGAACACACCATGCCTCATGCCTCAGGTCCATGCGTCCTTCTTGCTTTCATGCTGATAAATATTTGGTAGGTTCATTCAGGCTGAGACTAAGACTCACTTTCACTGACACAGCTCCTGGTACCCAGTGTGCGTGGGAGGAGAAGAAGCCCCCTCCCTGGAATCATCAGAGGCTGCTGATATTTACCAAAAGAAACCATAAACTGTTGAGTGGACAAAAGGGCTTAGCACCATTCTCCATGCTTCCATGACATTCTACCAGTTCCCATCTCTGAGTCTCATCTCTGATCCACATCCCTGGCTCAGTAAAGACCAAATGAAGTTCTGGATCCCTTGGTTTCTCATTCACGACTTTTGTTCCTACAGGCAGCATCTGTTACTCTCCCATCTTAAAGGATGCCTGTTGCTATGGAAAGAGACTAATTTTCCAAGTCCATTTTTGAACTTACCAGCCATCTGCATATTGGGGTAATAAGTCCTAACACAGAGAGCTACAGGCTGAGCAACTGAGTCTCAAAAATGACTGAATTTTGGTGGGCCTGGGGGTTATCCTGGGACTTGGTATAATTCAGTGATTCTCAACCAGGGGCAACTCTCAGTGCATTTTGCAATGTCTAGAGACAGTTTTGTTGCCAGAACTGGTGGTGGCGGGAGGGATGCTACTGTCATCTAGTGGGTGGAGGTCAAGGATGCTGCTAAACATCCTATAATATCCAGACCAGCCCCCTCATGACCAAAAAAGTATCTAGCCACAAACGTTCATATTGCCAAGATTGAGAAACCCAAGTCTAAATGGAATATTTTCTCAAAGGCTTAAAGCTATTTTATCACTTAAAAAAAGTATAGAATTCATACAAAAATGTTTTTTCTCACTCTGTGTGTTCCACGTTCTCT
>NW_020172178.1:4575689-4593547 GCF_003031525.2 Neophocaena asiaeorientalis asiaeorientalis
TAGTAATTATATGTATTTTATGTTACAAATATATACTTTATAATATAAATATATATTTGTTATAAAATATTTATATAATTGATGACATGTAACATAATAATTATCAATATAATTATGCCATAATTTTATAAATAATAATGCAATGATACCATGATATATAATGGAATAAGAAAATAGCCTCTTGCAAACTGAAGAGTAATACATGCAGGTTATACCTGGAGGGAAAAGTAAGCATCCCTCCTTTTTGCCATGATTATCCAATCATCTGCAGGAAAAATTCCTGGGCTTTGTGCCAATTGCTGGACCCCACACCAGACCTGCTGAGTTGAGTCACTGGGGCTGGAAATCAAGATTCTGCAGAAATTCTTCAGGAGATCATTATGCAGAGCAAAGTGGGAGAATCACAGCACCAGCCCAGCTTCAAGTTTAAAGAAATAACAACTATAAGTGCAGTTGATGTCAGACTCAGCTCTGAGCAATGGGCAGGAAAGGTACAATAATTATTCAATGTATAAACATTGGAGATTAGGGTTTTCCCCATTCACCAAGACAAAGCAGTATGTCCTAAACACTCCAACAAGGACCCACACCCATGCTTCTGCTTCTCCTTTGCCACAGGGCTTTATGTCTGAAGGACAGTGAGAGATTATTCCATACCTCACCAAAGTATGCTCACCATTTTCTGAGAATGGGACAGCCAGTTGGCTTTCTAACTATTAGTATTTACATATTGAAAGGCAGTCATATTGAGTCTTAGATTGAGGATGAACCAAGCAGTCTTAACTCTCTCACTTCTGACTGGAGTGCAAAAATCAAATCAATTACTCATAAACACTTGTGATAAGATTAATTTAATTTTTTTTCTTAAACAAAGAGGGTAAATTAAAAGAATCAGCTTGCTCCTTCCCACACTGTAGTGACAAGATTAAAAATTAAATTTATACATATTTCATTTCTACATAATAAAGCCTTTTTGCAAAAAGAAAAAAAAAATGCCACAGTTCATCTAATTAAATCAAAGAAAATTGCCTGCAGTGATGTTATAGTATTACAATTAAGCGACTGCCAAAAGCAGCCCTCGGAATTCTTAAACACCACTCTGGGCTGAAAAGCCAAATCAGCTTTCGGTATGTGAATTTTGGGGGTGACTTGAAAAAGATGCGGAGCCTTTTCCTCTATAGGTACATAAGGGTAGAAAAAAAGATTTTCAGGCTATTCTGGGGTCACTAATATATTGAAGATAGCAACAAGATCTAATTTTGGTTAAAAAAAAAAAAAGAAAAGAACCCGAAACTTGGGAAAAAAACAAACCAAGGGTATTAACATTCCCCCCTTTTTCTCCCTCAAATATGGAGACCACTGAAGTTGAGAAACTTGAAATAAAATTCTTGAGGTAGGACAGTTTCCCAAACCCCGCCAAGATTGCCTCCCAATACTTTGGCCCATTGTTCATATAGACATCATCAGTGTGTGGCCGCAGCTTTTTCAAAAACTGCAATGTCCAAGCACAGCTAGAAACCCCTTGCATCACTGCTTGGATTCGGGGGGTTGACAATATCGAGCTGGCCTTAGAGGGACTTCTTGATGAAGAGGCTGGATAGGTGGGTGGAGGTGGCAGTCGCTCCTGCAGAAACAAAGAAGTGTGGCACGTGGACTCCTCCTCCCCGCACGCAATGAGGTCTACAGGAAGTTCCTCATTTGGCTTCTGATAATATTCTGGCAGGACTGAATTTCGTTCTTGGAAATCAGGCCCTGGAACAGGGAGAAACTCACACAAGCCTTGGCCTGGATCCTGGTTTTGGTGAATCATTCGTGCCTTCTTTTAGGTTAAAATAATGTCCCATGACAGGTGCTGAGCAAATGTTGACTGAATAGATGTTTCTTTCAGCAGCGGCTTGGCAAGCAGTGTCGTGGGCCCAGTGGAGCCCATGCGGGTCATCACGTTCCTGGTTTCTTCTGCTTGGTGGGGGGCAAGAGTTTGAGCTTGAGACCATGTGTTTACTCAGAGGCTGACAATTCACTATCTTTCATGGCAGAGACCAGCTACCACGTGGCTTTTCAGCTTTTTTTTTCTTTTTTTTTTTGATTTTTAAAAGAATCTTTATTCATACATAGATAGAGAGCAATGTATATTTTTTAGATTCTTTTCCCATACAGGTCATTACAGAGTATTGAGACTAGTTCCCTGTGCTATACAGTAGGTTCTTATTAGTTATCTATTTTATATATAATAGGGTGTATATGCCAATCCCAATCTCCCAATTTATCACTCCCACCCTTTCCCCTCTGGTAACCATAAGCTTGTTTTCTAAATCTGTGACTCTGTTTTGTAAATAAGCTCATTTGTACCAATTTTTTAGATTCCACATATAAACAATATCATATGATATTTATCTTTCTCTGACTTACTTCACTCAGTATGGCATAATCATGTCTCTCTTCAGATTGTATGACTCTTTTGCCTTTTACCTCTTCTTTTTCTTGTCTGATTGCTGTGGCTACAACTTCCAATACTACATTGAATAGAAGTGGTGAGAGTGGGCATCCTTGTCTTGTTCTTGAATATAGCAGGAAGGCTTTCAGCTTTTCACAGTTGAGTATCTGGATTTGGGGATTTCAGATAAACTGTCATGGACGTTTGCCCATCCCCAGGTATGTTGTCAGGTTCAAATGACAAGGTGCTTGGGGAACACACTTAAAAAGCTTCAAATACTCAACTTTGCAGCTTTTTAAGTGTGTTCCCCAAGCACCTTGTCATTTGAACCCAACGACATCCCTGGGGATGGGCAGAAGTCCATGACAGTTTATCTGAAATACCCAAATCCAGAAAGCTCTGAAACACAGATATTTGTTCATAAATTTAACACAAGTATGACAGTAAACTCTAAATAAATGTGATGTTATTTATGATTTCCATGTATCCTACAGAATGGAAATAAGCATAGGTTTGTGTGTGGAAGTGTTAATGATTTACTTACAGGATCCCCTCTCAAACCCCACTGGAGGTGGTACAATACCTTGCATATGCTATATTATCTCAGCAGCATCATCTGCTGAGTAATAGACTCTTTATTTCTATAGATGAAAAAGCTGAAGCTCAGAGAGTTTGAGCAACTTGTCTAGGGTCAAACAGAGTGATGGGACCCAGAGTCAAGCCAGGATTTATGGGGACTCCAGAGCATGTCGTTTTTCCACTAGGCTAGACTTAACCACTCTGAGGATGAAGGTCTTACACCTGAGAGTTTCTCCTAACCTTTGCTCCCCTGTATTAGTCATTGATTGCTGAGTAACAAAGTAGTCCAAAACTTAGAGATTCAAACAACATGCACTTAAAAAAATTAATTTATTGCAGTATAGTTGATTTACAATGTTGTGTTAGTTTCAGGAGTACAGCAAAGTGTATTGATTATACATATACATATATCCACTCTTTTTTAGATTATTTTCCCATATAGGCTATTACAGAGTATTGAGTAGAGTTCCCTGTGCTATACAGTAGCTCTTTGTTAGTTATCTATTTTATATATAGTACTGTGTATATGTCAATCTCAATCTCCCAATTTACCCCTCCCCCTCCTTACTCCCTGGTAACCATACGTTTGTTTTCTGCATCTGTAACTCTATTTTTGTTTTATAGATGCACTATTTACAATAGCCAGGACATTAAAGCAAACGAAATGTCCATCAACAAAGGAATGGGTAAAGAAGATGTGGTACGTATATATAATGGAATGTTACTCAGCCATTAACAAGAAAGAAATAGTGCCATTTACAGCAACGTGGATGGACCTAGAGATTGTCATACTGAGTGAAGTAAGTCAGACAGAGAAAGACAAATATCATATGATATTGTTTTACATGTGGAATCTAAAAAAGGTACAAATGGCTCACGTGGTTATCAGCAGGATTCAGTGCTTCTTGGGATGCTGGACTAAGGGCTTCAGTTACTCACTGGCTCTTGGCTGGTTTCTCCCCAGATGGTCCTCTCCATCAGAGCAAGTCTGTAAGAAGGACCAGAGAGAGAAATATCAGTAAGAGGAGAGTCAGAGTCTCTTGTAACATAATCTTGGAAGTGACATCCATCTTCTCTCCCATATTCTCTTGTTACACGGGAGCAACTCAGTCTAGCCCATACCCAGGGGGAGGGGACTTCACAAGGATGTGAACACTGGGGGTGGGTGTCTTTGGGAGCCATGTCACAATCTACTGACCACATTATCTTTCAAAATCTGAATTCCTGCAAACCCTACGTTACCAGCCCCTGCAAATCCTACGTTACCAGCCCCACTTGACAAGGATAACAAGTCCTGGGTGATTAAGGTTGTTCCAGGTCTTAAGACTCATGAGGGGTGAGTAAATACTTGAACCTGAGTCCTTCTTTGCTTATCTCTCCCACTCCTGTGTGACATGCTTCTAACTCCACCCTCAGAGTGGTTAAAGCTAACCTCGTAGAAAAGACATGCTCAGGAGTCTCTGCAAACCTCGACCAGCTTCCATCACTCACCAGCTGGGTGACCCTGGGAAAGTCACTCCCACTTGAGCTTCACCTCAAACAGCTCAAACCCTGGCAACACAGAGCCATCGCTTTACAAACAGTTGTTGGAGAAATCAATGCCTGAGCCCCAGTTTTTCCCCCTAGACTGGTTCCTCAGCTGGACCAACCTAAAACGTGCAGCACTTACTCAGTGGCTTTGAAGGACACGCAGGAACAGTGGTTTTGGCAGTTTGTATTCATTCATTCAATCACTTTCTTTGCTGGTCCTGGAAAAATCTGAAAAAGTTATCAAATGAATGTACCCAAAGCTTCACAAATTCAGAAACTTTTAAAAAGGATTTCAAAGACTTTCTGAAGCCCATTCATAAACCCTGGGGTTAAAAACCCCAGTTCTAGAGACATATTTAAGTAGAAGGGTTTTCACTGTCATATAAGCTAGCCCACACATACCCAGCATTGATGCTTACTGAAACAAGCCCGTGCAGTTAAAAGAGACAGAACATGAGGCTTTACTGTACCCGGTCCTTGTGACCACTAATTTGGCTTCTAGGAAAGAGCCATATGTCTACCATTCCTTCCCACTCCCTCACCCCCAGCCCTGGCAGAACACAGTCTGGTGCCAGCAGCACCACCTCTGGGATACCAGAATCCAGGCTCTTGCCCATGTGGTCTTTCTCCTCATCCAGTGACACCCTCCCAGCCCTCATCACCTCCTGGTCCTGCTGCCTGCACACCAGTTCCTTCAGGGTTCCTGGATTTGGAACCCTTATCTGGTTCCAAATCCAGGGAGGCCTCACCCATCGGGGATTTCCAGGTGACCTGCCCCATGCCGGGGTTCAGATGTGGGGAGAAGGGCCGGCCACTCTCAGGCCCAGCACCAAGGCTTTAGCCTGGGGATGCGGGGCAGTGCCTCGGGCAGCCACCTAGCTCCACCACCTACTGACTGTAAGTGACTTGGGGGCAAAGCATTGACCTCTGGGGCCTGCAGCTTCCTTGTCATTAAAGACAGAGCAGGTGGCCCCACCCCACCTCACAGGCTTTGAGTGGGAAAAAAAAATGGCTTATGGAACATGAAAGGGTGGACCGCGCTGTCCAGGACTAAATTTAGGGCTGCCAAAAGAAGGGCAGCATGGTACTGCAGGCAGTTAGGGACATGGGCTCTATGAGTTCAAATCCCTGCCCTGCTCCCTCGACTGTGTAACCTTGGGAAAATTATTTAACCTACCAGAGTGTCTGTTTCCTCATGTGTAACGTAGGGATGACCCCAGCAGACCTCATCTGCTGTTGTGAGGATTCAGTGAACACGAAGTACACAAAGCAGTGGGGACAATGCCTGGCTTATCATGGTAAGTAATTTAGGAATGCTCCCTGTCAGATTATCACGTTGGGGCCTTGGTGACCCTGAGGCCTGCCCACACATGTGCCTGGTGTGTGCAAGGGAAGCCCACACACCTGAACCACATGTCCTGCCCTGGGCCACATTATTTAATCCCTTATGGCCTCAGTGTTGCCATGTAAAAATAATGAGTGGACTGTCTTAAGGAACTGTGTTATAGAAACAGGGTTCTAAAAACACCCTACTACTTCCTGAGCTTAGATTCAAATGAAGACTACATTCTCCATCTCCTTTGTAGTTAGGTGGTGTCTTGCCTTTGAGCCCTGGTCAACAGGATAAGTGTGGAAATCCCCTTTCTGTTTCTCTCATTCTCAGTGCTCTCCCCTTCTTCTGAAGTCATGAGTTACAGGTGGTGTGGCCACTGGAAAGAAGCATGTAGGTCCCTGAGTCACTGCATGGAAGGCAGCTGCCTATAAAGGGCACCCACACATAAAGGATGGTAACATGCCCAAGGAAGAATTCTAGAAGGGACTCATTCTAAAATGTTTATTGAATATTTCTATATATAGGATGAAGAGATGAATCTAACATCAATTCCTCTTAAAAAAAAAAAAAGAATATCTAAACTTTGAATGATTACCATGTGGCTGAGCTGAGTGCTTTTCTTGCATTATCTCAATTTTGTTTTAACAATCATCGAATCTGATATTGTTGGCATCTCCACTTTATAGATAAAAAATAAACACTTAAAGAATTTAAGGAAATTTCCTAAGGTTCCAAAGGTAGTAAGTAGCAGAGCCTAAACTTAAAGCCTAGGCATTATGATTCTAAATCTATGCATGTTTTTAGTCACATTGCTGCCATGATCTTTCTTCCTTAAAAGGATCCATGATCTCCTTGTAGAAACATCCCATGGGCACAGAGAGCCAAGTTATAAAGCAGAAAGTCTTGAATACCATAAGAGAGGGCAGATAAAATGCTGTCAGTATTCAGAGGAGGGAAGAGTAACTTCCAGCAGGGAACTCAGGAAACCTCCCTGGTGGATGTCACATCAGCTCTATAAACCTGTAATATCACATCCTGAACGCCTGGACTCTGCAGCACCATCCCCCAACTCCACCCCTTCCTCTATCAGTGTGGTCCTTCCTCCTCCTTCTCCTCTTCCTACCCAATCATACAAACATTGTTTGTCCAACTGACATCTCATGTCTTCTGGAAAGCTCCTCTAAGAAAATACAAGAATACTTACATGTGTTTTGAAATATTAATAGACACTGCAGCTATCCATCTAGGGGTGTGCTGCCATAGTTCACGGAACTATCTCAGAGAACACCAGGGTATAGAGGGCCAATGGGCTGGTGCCTTGGAGAATCAACCATAGAGGAAGGCAAAAATGATTCTCTTGGCAGCAAAGAAAAAAATCAGCAAAAAGTCAAGCATGCTGATGTAAATGTGGTATCCGTGGCAGTTGGTTCCTGCCATCAACTGATGGGGATAAAGCCTGGGGGGGGGGGTTCTCTCAGCCCCAGAGATGAAGTTATTGATTTCAACTGGGATTACCATAGTACACTGCATATTATTTTCCTTACAAAACTAATTGTGGCAAGTTACACTGGAAATGCTTTACATTACTATCTGAGTGACCTAGTATGTTACAGTTTTGGGGATATGGGCCAGGAGCATATATTTTGATAAAGCTCTGTAGATGATTCTGAAGCATTCTATTAGATTATAAAATCTGTTCTGGAATAGAAGAATCTGACCTTCTATTCCAGAACAGATTTTATAATCTAATAGAATGCTTCAGTTACACCCAAGAGCCTGTGCCAGGACAGTCTTCAGTTATACCCCAGAGCCTGGGCATGGGATACTGAGGCACCAGGTACCTGAGTAGAGGTGCACAGACCCAGTGCACAGACCCAGACATGATACAAGCAAATCTCAGGTTCTAGTTTGGGGATTAGACCTAATTGTCTGGCTGTATGCTTCTCTCTTTGAAGTCTTCCCAGGTTATTGGTTGACTTGCTCCTGGAAAGGGATTATTTGGCAGTCAATGCCAAGAGGAGAAATTTTCCTTCAGAGTTCAGAATTAGGGATAATTAGTCATTGCTATCGACGGTAGAAGGAGGATGAGAAAGTGTAACTTCAGAGTCACAGTAGCTTCTGCTTAAACCGGAACATTTCTCACAGACTGGAGCAGAGAAATAGAATAATCCACCCAAACTCCCACTGGAGAAGTGTCTGGAGTAGCATGTCAGAAACAGAGGCAAAAGCTGTCTTCTCAGAATGAAAATCAACCCATCCATTCACAAAGAGGTTGGAGACAAAAGAATTCCAGTGCCTATTTGACTCCACTATCTAGCTATGTGATGCAGAGAACATTCATTTTATTTTTGTCTGGGTCATTCTACTAAAATAAAACATTTTGACCAACTTGATAAAGCAATTCATAGCAGTGAGTTCCATACTTTGACTTTCCAAAGTGGCTATCTACAGTCAAAATCATTATATAAGTAATACTAATTATTTCTAACGAACAAAATTATGAGATCATTTTGCCCAATACTATCAAGTTACACATGGGGAAACTGAGCCCAGAAAAAAAGAAGAGGCTTGACTGTCATCACATAGTCAGTCAATGCCCTGTGTTATCAAAGTCACCCATGATTTATAGTTTCCTGAAGGAACTTGCAAGTCCCATGGCAGAATCTCAATTGTTGAAATGACCCAACCAGGCTATAAGCAGAAAGAAACTGAAAAAACCATGTGGAGCAAATCATGCTTTTTATAAAAGAAACCAAGACTTGAAGAAACAAAGGGCCTGAAACATAGCTTTCTGGACTTGATTTACCATGAGAAGGCCCATTAGATATTAAATGATACCATGCAAATTTAAGCTATTATCACTGTGTTCAGTAATTTTTTTTAAAAAACTATTTATGGAACTGAGTACATCACATGTATTTTTTTTACACACTAGCAAGTTAGGAATTCTTGTCTCCATTTTGAGGTTGAGGAAGTGGGTTCCTGGGGGTGAAGTGACATGCTGTGGCCATGAAGCTTGGCATATGAAAGGTCAGGACTCAAACCAGGGCTATAAGGATGCTTTTGGCACCATTCTTCCCATGCCTGCCACACTGCTTCCCTCATTTAGGCTGATACGTGCATACTCAAAGGTCATGGGAAAGGAAGCATAATACTTCGGGGAAATTTTGGAATCAAGACAATATTGCCTCTTCAGGAAGTAATAACTTGCTGGAAATAGATGAAGAGTGAAAAATCCAGACAGCTTGACGTTTTCTCGTACAACAATAGGTCGCCTTGCAGTTTTGCTGTGAAAAATGTTCATTCATTACTCAGACACTGGCTGAGTACTTACCACACATTAGCCACAGTGCCAGACCTTATAGAGGTCACAGTGGAATTGTTCCCAGGCTCTGCTTTCCAGGAGCTCAAAACAAGGGTGTAAGTCATGATTGTTTGCCACGTAGACTGCTTCTTCTTCTGTAGAAGCTGGGTCATCTTCGTTGACTTTGGACTTGGCCAGTAATATGTAGGAGACAAAAAGTATAGTATATCCAAAGTTTTAAAAGACATTGCAAGTTTCTTCCACTGCTCTTCTGCCCTTTGTCATGACGATGATAGGTCCTAGAGAGTGTTGCTCTATCTGTCTGGGTCCCAGAATGAGAAGATATCTGGCATTGGACCTCACCTCATAGAGTTGTATCCTGGAGCAGAGTCAACCAGCATCCTACATGAGTGAGAAATGAATATTGCTCTACATCGCTGGGCTTGTTTGGGGTTGTTTGTTAAAGAAGCAAAGTGGACTGACAGAGGACATGAAATTCTAATACAAGGTATAAGTTCTGAGATGATGAGTTCTGAGAGAAATACAGACACCCTTTTTTTTTTTTTTTTTTTTTTTTTAGTTTATAGAAAGAAATAGATTGCTTATGTTGATAAAAATCAGGAAGGCCTTATGAAGGTGGTGGTATGTGAGGTAGACACTGAAATTAATAGGACTTGAACATGGAAATAAGGTGGGATGGTTTCTGATGCTCCCATTATTCAGGGCTGGGGCAGGAAGTTGGAGAGGGTCAGTAGGGTTAGAATATCTGAGAAAAATCTGTTTCTTCTATGTTATCTTGCAAATACTTTAGGGCTGTATTCATTTTGATGACCTACTCTTCATCTATAGAATCTCAGGAACTGATCATAGTAGACTAACTTTTCCCCAGAGATGTTCTGGAGAATAGAGTGCCTGATGGCATGTGCATCTGATGGAGATTGGGAAGCATGCCTTAGATTCAGAAGGCAGGAAAAGTGAAGGAAAAGTATGAGACAAGACATCAGAATAGCTGGGCTCATTACTGTTCTTGAGATTAAAGGACTTTGTGATTTGGGTTTATGTTCCTCCCCTACCTGGCCTCAATCCCCCCACCCTTTCACTGAGGGGATAGAGTAAGAGGCTCTGAAAAATCTGAGCTGCTAAGGATTCATTTTAATGAAAGACTCCAATGTTAGGTTTGACTTCAGCTGCCAATTAAGTGTCATGTCACACATGCATATAAGGTCGCCATGTTGACCTAGAAAATGGAAAACATCAGCTTTGACTCTGATAAAGGTCTGCCAGTTAATTGCTACTCTCCTCACTTCCCTGGATCTTATTCTTTCATATCCATGTTAACCTTAATGTTTGCCTCTACCATTTCTTAAAATCTGTATATATTCTTTAGGAAGCTTTTATTTCCCTCACACTTTAAATCTTAACAGCTTATAAACAAATACTGAATACCATACTCAATTTCTTCCATTTATAACTCCTTTATCACTTCTTCTAATTCTGACAGAAACTTAGATTTCTCACTCTGTGGCTGATTCTGAACTGTTCAAGCTGAAAAACACATTATTCCTGTCTTTTATCCCAAACACAAAAACTACCATCTCAGAAAATTCTGTTGGCCCTATGTTAAAAAATAGATCCAGAATGTGAGCTCTTCTCACCAACTCCAACACGATCACTGTACTTTCCCATCATTGTTGCTGTAATGTAACTGGTACTCCTGGTCTCTACATTCTACACTCCACACGGTTGCTAGAGTGATACTTTGAAAAGTAAATTAGATTTGGCAGCCATGAAAATGTGCTGCTCAGATCTCCTGTTTCAGGGAGCATAATCGATTGATGAACCCAGCTACTGTCCCTTAGATACATCACCATATCTGTGCCAAGACAGTGTTTCTCGAGGTTTGCTTCTAGTCAGTGACCACACAGAGTGGGGGTACTGATGTAGGCCCATTCCTACAATATGTAGGACTCTACTCATAGGTAGTTTTGGTTCAAAGACAACCATTGGTTTGGCCAAATCCTTCTTAGAACAGTCCAAGACTCTTCCTATCCAATCCTGCTTTCTTTCTCTCTTTTTTTTACAGGAATCAGATCTATATTGAGATCTGAAGTCTTTCCTCAACTACTCCAGCCTTCATAGGCATTTTCACCAATGCATTTCTTTTTTCTTTAATTTAATTAATTTATTTTTTTATAAAGCAGGTTCTTATTAGTTATCTATTTTATACATATCAGTGTATACGTGTCAATCCCAATCTCCCAATTCATCCCACCACCACCAACCCCCGCAACCGATACATTTCTAAGTGAACTCCAATAGGATGAACCCAAACAACTCTATTTTCAGACACATCATAATCAAGCTGTTGAAATTTTAAAATAAAGAAAAAAGTCTGAAAAGAGCTAGAGAAAAAATGACACATTACTTCTAGAAGAACAATTACATGAATGACAGGATATTTCTCATCTAAAGCCATGGAGGCCAGAAGGAAGTGGGCAATATTTTTAAAGTGCTGAGAGAAAAGAGCTGTCAACCCAGAAATCTATAGTCAGTGAAAATATCCTTCAGGAATGAAGGTGAAATAAAGGCATTCTCAGATGAAAAGAAACTAAGTAAATTTGTCAATAGCTTATTGCTTTTTAAAAAAATGCTGAAGAATGTTTTTCAAATGGAAGGAAAGTGATTCTAGAGGGAAACTTGGAGCATCAGCAATAAAGAAAGAGCAACAAAAAATAGTAAAATTCTTGGCAAATATATTATTCTCTTCCTCTTAAGATCTTCAAAATATATATGACAACACAATACAAAAATTAATGACATTGTCTGATTGGGTTTCTTGATGTTTTTAAATACAATGTATGTAAAGACAACAACAGGAGGGGGAGATTGTAAAAGGATGTGCATGATGGTAAGCTTTGTACTTTGACTTGAAATGGTAAAATATTCATTCTAAGTAGAAAGTGAAATGATTCGTATAAATATTGTAATCCCTTGGGCAACGAATATAAAGCTATAAAAGAGTCAAAAACCCAATAGATGGATTAAAATAGGATACAAAATATGATTTAAATAATTCAAAATAAGACAGGCAATAGAAAACAAGGGAATAAAAAAGATAATATGTGATACATAACAAAATAGTAGACTTGGCTCTAAAACAAAACAAAACAAAAAAAACAATAATTACATTACACATAAAAGATTTGAGCATGATAATTAAAAGGCAGAGAGTATCAAATTGCATAATAAATTGTAAGACCCAACTCTGTGCTGCTTACAAGCAACTCACTTTAAATATAATTATATAAGTATGTTAAAAGTAAAATAATGATAAAAGAAGATATATTTTGAAAACTCATATCAAAAGAAAAATAGAATGGTTATATAAACATCAGACAAAGTAGACTTGAGGAAAATGCCAAGTATAAAGAGGGATACATATGATAAAAGGGTCAATTTACCAGAAGACAAAACAAAACTAAATGGTCATCTACCTAACAACAGAGCTTCAAAATATATGAAACAAAAACTGAGAGAGCTAATAACATGAAAACAATAGAGAAAATAAATAAAACCATAAACTGGTTCTTTGAAAATCATCAATAACATTGACAAATATCTATCTAAGCAAACAAGAGAAGAAAAAAGACACAGATTACTATATCAGAAACAAAAAATGGGATATTATTACAGACTCCATAGATAGATGTTCATTGAGATATAATTGACATATAATATTAGTTTTAGGTATAAAACAAAATAATTTGATTATATATTGTAAAATGAGACTCCATAAATATTAATAATAAGAGATTATTGTGAATAACTCTACATGTAGAAATTTTGACAACTTCAATGAAATGGACCAATTCCTTCAAAACCACAAACCATCAGTGGTCACCCAAAATGAAATTCACAATTTGAATTGTTCCTCATCTATTAAATAAATTGATTTCATTGTCAGAAACTTTCTGAAAAAAATTTCCAGGCCTAAATGGTTTCACTGGCAAATTCTGTCAAACACTTAAACAGACATTAAAAATTCTCTACACTCTCTTTCAGAAAATGAGAGGAAGGAACACTTCCTAACTTATTTTATGAGTCCAGTATTACCCTATCACCAAAAGTAGATAAAGGAAACTACAGAATAATATCCTTCATAAACACAGGAGTAAAAATCCTCAACAAAATCTTAGCAAATCAAATCCAGAAATATGTATAAATTATAATACACCTTGATTGAATCCACTATTTTAATATAGTAAAGAAGAAAAACTACATGAACATATCCATTTATACAGAAAGCAGAATTTAACAAAATTCAACATCTATTCATGATAACAAATAAACATTCAGAAAACTAGGAATAAAAGGGAACCTTTTTAATCTGAAAAACAGAATCTACAAAAAAAGCTGACAGCTAACTTTATACTTAATGGTGAAAGATTGAATTAGTTTTCCTCATACTGGCAACAAGGCAATGAAGTCTCCTCATCACTCTGATTCAACCATACAGGAAATCTAGCCAGTGCAATAAAATAAGAAAAAGCAATAAAGAATATACCACTTAGAAAGGAAGAAATAAAATTTTCTTTGCAGAAAAATCCAGTGGGATACTATATTTATCAAAATTGCCAAGGCAGTTCAATGGAAAAGGAGAGTTTAGTCAATAAATAATTTTGGAAATATTGGACATCCACATGCAAAAAAACATTAGCTTTGACTTAAACCTCACCCTTTCACTAAAATTAACTGTAGCAAAGATCTAAATGTAGAAAATAAAACTATTGGAAGAAGTCATAGGAGAAATTCTTATGGCCTTAGGTATGACCACAAAATCATGATACATAAAAGGAAAAAAAAATGATAAATTGGATTTCATCAAACTAAAAAAAAAAAACAAAAGCAAAACCTGTGAATGACAACGTTAAGAGAATGTACATATAAACAACAGACTGAGAGAAATACTTGGAAATGAGATAATGAATAAAAGAAACTTATATTCACAATATATAAAGATTTCTCAAAACTCCACAGTAGGGAGACCTTCAAGATGGTGGAGGAGTAAGAAGTGGAGATCACCTTCCTCCCAACAAATACGTCAGAAATACATCTACATGTGGAACAACTCCTACAGAACACCTACTGAATGCTGGCAGAAGACCTCAGACTTCCCAAAAGGCAAGAAACTCCCCACATACGTGGGTAGGGCAAAAGAAAAAACAGAGACAAAAGAATAGGGATGTGACCCACACTGCTGGGAGGGAGCTGTGAAGGAGGAAAAGTTTCCACACACTAGGAAGCCCCTTCACTGGCGGAGATGGGAGGTGATGGTGGGGAAGCTTTGGAGCCACAGAGGAGAGCACAGCAACAGGGGTGCAGAGGGCAAAGTGGAGAGATTCCTGCACAGAGGATCAGTGCTGACCAGCACTCACCAGCCCGAGAGGCTTGTCTACTCACCCTCCAGGCCAGGCGGGGGCTGGGAGCTTAGGCTTGGGCTTCAATCATATCCCAGGGAGAGGACTGGGGTTGGCTGCGTGAACACAGCCTGAAGGGACTAGTGCACCATGGCTAGCTGGGAGGGAGTCCGGGTAAAAGTCTGGAACTGCCTAAGAGGCAAGAGACCATTGTTTTGGGGTGCGTGAGGAGAGGGGATTCAAAGCACTGTCTAAACGAGCTCCAGAGACAGGCATGAGCTGCGACTATCAGTGGGGACACCAGAGACGGGCATGAGATGCTAAGGCTGCTACTGCTGCCACCAAGAAGCCTGTGTACGCGACTATCAGCGGGGACACCAGAGATGGGCATGAGATGCTAAGGCTGCTACTGCTGCCACCAAGAAGCCTGTGTGCAAGCACAGGTCACTATCCACACCTCCCCTCCCTGTGCAGTCCGCCTGTGCAGTCCGCCACTACCAGCGTCCCGTGATCCAGGGACAACATCCCCAGAAGAACACACGGTGTGCCTCAGGCTGGTGCAATGTCATGCTGACCTCTGCCACTGCAGGCTCGCCCTGCATTCCATACACCTCCTTCCCCCCAACCTGAGTGAGCCAGAGCCCCCAGTCAGCTGCTACTTTAACCCCATCCTGTCTGAGCGAAGAACAGATGCCCTCAGGCGACCTACACTCAGAGGTGAGGACAAATCCGAAGCTGAACCCCAGGAGCTGTGCGAACAAAGAAGAGAAACGGAAATCTTTCCCAGCAGCCTCAGCAGCCGCAGATTTAATCTTCACAATCAACTTGATGTACCCGGCATCTGTGGAATAACTGAATACACAATGAATCATCCCAAATTGAGGTGGTGGACTTCAGGAGCAATGATATATATATATTTTTTTTTTCCTTTTTCTCTTTTTGGGAGGGTGTATGTGTATGCTTCTTTGTCTGATTTTGTCTGTATAACTTTGCTTTTACCATTTGTCCTAGAGTTTTGTCTGTCCATTTGTTTGTTTGTTTTTTAGTATAGTCTTCAGTGCTTGTTATCATTGGTTGATTTGTTTTTTGGTTTGGTTGCTCTCTTCTTTCTTTCTATTATTTTTCTTTTATTATTACTTTAATTTTTTTTTAATAATTTAAAAAATATTTTATTTTCTTTCTTTCTTTCTTTTTTCCCTCCCTTTTCTTCTGAGCTGTTTGGCTGACAGGGTCTTGGTACTCCAGCTGGGTGTCAGGCCTGTGCATCTGAGGTGGGGGAGCCGAGTTCAGGACACTGGTCCACCAGAGACATCTGGGCACCATGTAATATCAAATGGCGAAAGCTCTCCCAGAGGTCTCCATCTCAACACTAAGGCACAGCTCCATTCAATGACCAGCAAGCTACAGTGCTGGGCACCCTATGCCAAACAACTAGCAAGAGAGGAACACAACACCACCCATTAGCAGAGACCTGCATAAAATCATAATAAAGTCACAGACAACCCAAAACACACCACTGGATGTAACATGACCAGAAAGACAAGATCCAGCCTCATCCACCAGAACACAGGCACTAGTCCCCTCCACCAGGAGGCCTACACAACCCACTGAACCAAACTTAGCCACTGGGGGCAGACACCAAAAACAACAGGAACTATGAACCTGCAGCCTGTGAAAAGATGACCCCAAACACAGTAAGTTAAGCAAAATGGGAAGACATAGAAAAACAGCAGATGAAGGAGCAAGATAAAAACCCACCAGACCAAACAAATGAAGAGGAAATAGGCAGTCTACCTGAAAAATAATTCAGAGCCATGATAGTACAGATGATCCAAAATCTTGGAAACAGAATAGAGAAAATAAAAGAAACATTTAACAAGGACCTACAAGAACTAAAAAGCAAACAAACAATGATGAACAACACATCAAATGGCATTAAAAATTCTCTTGAAGGAAACAATATCAGAATATCTGAGGCACAAGACTGAATACATGACCTGGAAGATAAAATAGTGGAAATAACTACTGCAGAGCAGAATAAAGAAAAAAGAATGAAAAGAATTGATGACTGTCTCAGAGACCTCTGGGAAAACATTAAATGCACAAACATTCAAATTATGGGGGTCTCAATATTTGAAGAGATTATAATCAAAAACTTCCCTTATATTGGGAAGGAAATAGTTAATCATGTCCAGGAAGTGCAGAGAGTCCCATACAGAATAAATCCAAGGAGAAACACACCAAGACACATATTAATCAAACTATCAAAAATTAAATACAAAGAAAAAATATTAAAAGCAGCAAGGGAAAAACAACAAATAACGTACAAGGGAATCCTCATAAGGTTTACAGCTGACCTTTCCGCAGAAACTCTGCAAGCCAGAAGGGAGTGGCATGACATATTTAAAGTGATGAAAGGGAAAAACCTACAACCAAGATTACTCTACCCAGCAAGGATCTCATTTAGATTCAACGGAGAAATTAAAACCTTTACAGACAAGCAAAAGCTAAGAGAACTCAGCACCAGAAAACCAGCTTTACAACAAATGCTAAAGGAGACTCTCTAGGCAGGAAACACAAGAGAAGAAAAAGACCGACAATAACAAACCCAAAACAATTAAGAAAATGGTAATAGGAACATACATATTGATAATTACCTTAAATATAAATGGATTAAATGCTCCCACCAAAAGTCATAGACTGGCTGAATGGATACAAAAACAAGGCTCATACCTATGTTGTCTATAAGAGACCCACTTCAGTCCTAGGGACACATACAGACTGAAAGTGAGGGGATGGAAAAATATATTCCATGCAAATGGAAATCAAAAGAAAGCTGGAGTAGCAATTCTCATATCAGACAAAATAGACTTTAAAATAAAGACTACTATAAGAGACAAAGAAGGACACTACATAATGATCAAGGTATCAAACCAAGAAGAATATAATAATTGCAAAAATTTATACACCCAACATAGGAGCACCTCAATACATAAGGCAAATTCTAAGAGCCATAAAAGGGGAAATCAACAGTAACACAATAATAGGAGGAAACTTTAACACCCCACTTTCACTAATGGACAGATCATCCAAAGTGAAAATAAGTAAGGAAATACAAACTTTATTTTTATTATTATTTTTTTAAACATCTTTATTGGAGTATAATTGCTTTACAATGGTGTGTTAGTTTCTGTTTTATAACAAAGTGAATCAGTTATACATATACATATGTTCCCATATGTCTTCCCTCTTGCATCTCCC
>NW_020172178.1:4593609-4701832 GCF_003031525.2 Neophocaena asiaeorientalis asiaeorientalis
TAAACAATACATTACTTAATAACCAAGAGATCACTGAAGAAATCAAAGAGGAAATCAAAAAATACCTAGAAACAAATGACAATGAAAAGACGACGAACCAAAACCTATGGGATGCAGTAAAATAAGTTATAAGAGGGAAATTTATAGCAATACAATTCTTCCTCAAAAAGCAAGAAACATCTCAAGTAAACAACCTAACCTTACACCTTAAGCAATTAGAGACAGAAGAAAAAGACAAGGTTGCCCACTCTCACCACTATTATTCAACATACGTTTGGTTGTTTTAACCACAACAATCAGATAAGAAAAAGAAATAAAAGGAATCCAAATCGGAAAAGAAGTAAAGCTGTCACTGTTAGCAGATGACATGACACTATACATAGAGAATCCTAAAGACGTTACCAAAAAACTACTAGAGTTAATCAATGAAGTTGCTGAAGTAGCAGGATACAAAAATTAATGCACAGAAATCTCTTGCATTCCTATACACTAATGATGAAAAATCTGAAAGAGAAATTAAGGAAACACTCCCATTTACCAATGCAAGAAAAAGAATAAAATACCTAGGAATAAACCTACCTAAGGAGACAAAAGTCCTGTATGCAGAAAGCTATGAGACACTGATGAAAGAAATTAAGATGATACAAACAGATGGAGAGATATGCCATGTTCTTAGATTGGAAGAATCAACATTGTGAAAATGACTATACTACCCAAAGCAATCTACAGATTCAGTGTAATTCCTATCAAACTACCAATGCATTTTTCACAGAACTAGAACAAAAAATTTCACAGTTTCTATGGAAACACAAAAGACCCCGAATAGCAAAAGCAATCTTGAGAAAGAAAAACAGAGCTGGAGGAATCAGGCTCCCTGACTTCAGACTATACTACAAAGCTACAGTAATCAAGACAGTATGATACCAGCACAAAAACAGAAATATAGATCAATGGAACAGGATAGAAAGCCCAGAGACAAACCCACGCACATATGGTCACCTTATCTTTGATAAAGGAGGCAAGAATGTACAGTGGAGAAAACACAGCCTCTTCAATAAGTGGTGCTGGGAAAACTGGACAGCTACATGTAAAAGAATGAAATTAGAACACTCCCTAACACCATACACAAAAATAAACTCAAAATGGATTAAAGACCTAAATGTAAGGCCAGACACTATAAAACTCTTAGAGGAAAACATAGGCAGAACACTCTATGACATAAATCACAGCAAGATCCTTTTTGACCCACCTCCTAGAGAAATGGAAATAAAAACAAAAATAAACAAATGGGACCTAATGAAACTTAAAAGCTTTTGCACAGCAAAGGAAACCATAAACAAGACCAAAAGACAACCCTCAGAATGGGAGAAAATATTTGCAAATGAAGCAACTGACAAAGGATTAATCTCCAAAATTTACAAGCAGCTCATGCAGCTCAATAACAAAAAAACAAACAACCCAATCCAAAAATGGGCAGAAGACCTAAATAGACATTTCTCCAAAGAAGACATAGATTGCCAACAAACACATGAAGGAATGCTCAACATCACTAATCATTTGAGAAATGCAAATCAAAACTACAATGAGGTATCACCTCACAGCATTCAGAATGGCCATCATTAAAAAATCTACTAACAGTAAATGCTGGAGAGGGTGTGGAGAAAAGGGATCCCTCTTGCACTGTTGGTAGGAATGTAAATTGATACAGTCACTATGGAGAACAGTATGGAGGTGCCTTAAAACTACAGATAGAACTACCATACGACACAGCAATCCCACTACTGGGCATGTACCCTGAGAAAACCATAATTCAAAAAGAGTCATGTACCACAGTGTTCATTGCATCACTATTTACAGTAGCCAGGATATGGAAGCAACCTATGTGTCCATGGAGAGATGAATGGATAAAGACGATGTCACACATATATACAGTGGAATATTACTCAGCCATAAAAAGAAATGAAATTGAGTTATTTGTAGTGAGGTGGATGGACCTAGAGTCTGTCATACAGAGTGAAGTAAGTCAAAAGGAGAAAAACAAATAGCGTATGCTAACACATATATACAGAATCTAAAAAAAAAAAGTGGTTACGGAGAACCTAGGGGCAGGACAGGATTAGACACATACATAGAGAATGGATTTGAGGACACGGGGATGGGGAAGGGTAAGCTGGGACAAAGTGAGAGAGTGGCATGGACTTATATATACTACCAAATCTAAAATAGATAGCTAGTGGGAAGCAGCTGCATAGCACAGGGAGATCGGCTCAGTGCTTTGTGACCACCTAGAGGGGTGGGGTGGGGGTTGGTAGGGAGATTCAAGAGGAAGGAGATATGGGGATATATGGAAACGTTTAGCTGATTCAGTATGTTATAAAGCAGAAACTAGCACACCTTTGTAAAGCAATTATATTCCAATAAAGATGTTAAAAAAAAATCCACAGTAAGAATGAACAGTCCAGTTTAAAACTGAGCAAAAGACTTCAACAATTACTTCTCAAGAAGGATATACCAATGAACAATCAGCACATGAATCTACATTCAACATCATTAACCATTAGTAAAATGCAGTATAAAACCATGGTGCGATACTACTATGTCCTTTTTAGAATTAGAGCATAACCAAGTTCTGGTGACAGTACAGAGCAACTCGGACTTTCCTACGTTGATGGTGGCATTTCAAAATGGTATGGCCACTTTGAAAAACACTTTGGCAATTTCTTTAAAGTTTTGCATATACTTGCCATCTGACCCAACAATCCCACTCCAAAGTATTAATCCTAAAGAAATGAAAAGTTACATCCACACAAAAACCTATATGAATGAGTCTAACAGTTCTATTCATAATTGCCCAAAACTAGAATCTACTCAAGTGTCCTTCAATGGGTGAATGTATAAACAAACTGGTAAATGTCTCCAAGTAATTGTATACCACTGAGCAGTAAAAGGCACTGAAATCTTGATACACACAACAACATAGATGTGTCTCAAAGGCACTATGCTGAATGAAAAAAACATTCTCAAAAGATTACAGGATAGATGCCTGAGATGTAAATAATAAAGCTCAGTACCCTCTTATGATGAAAACTCTTTGTGAACAAGAAATAGAAAGAACTTTCCTTAATGTGCTAAAGTATATCTACCCAAAATTTATGGCAAATATTGCTTTTCATGGTTAATCATTAGAAATAGTCTCTTTAAAATTATGAACAAGACAAGGATGCTCACTCTCAGTGTTTCTATCCCACATTGCCATGTAAATCCTAGCCCACAGAGTAAGGGGAAAAATCCACATGGAGAAAGAAAAGGGAGAATAAAAACCCGGTATTTTATGGCTCACGATTGTCAATACAGCACACACTAAAGGATCTACAAAGTATTAAAAATAAGAGTTAAGGAAAATGGTTACATATGAAATCAATATATTTTAAATTGCATTTCCATATTCAAGCAGAAACAATAAAAATACGGGACCCATATGTTGAAACCTGGAATAGAGAATGCATTTTGGAAATTGGGGAAAATGGATCAATGCATGAATAGTCTAGATCTTTTGGTTATTCATATGGGGAAAAAAGAAAATGGATCCCCACTTTACAAGAATTCCATATATATTAAAGACCAAAATGTAAGAAATAACATTAAACATGTTAAAATATATTTTAAAAAAATTTTATCGGAATATAGTTGCTTTACAATGTTGTGTTAGTTTCTACTGTACAGCAAAGTGAATCAGCTATACTTATACATATATCCCCTCTTTTTTGGATTTCCTTCCCATTTAGCTCCCCACAGAGCACTGAGTAGAGTTCCCTGTGCTATACAGGAGGTTCTTATTATTTATCTATTTTATACATAGTATCAATAGTGTATATATGTCAATCACAATCTCCCAGTTCATCCCACCCCTCCCTTCCCCCTTGGTATCCATACTTTTGTTCTCTAAGTCTGTGTCTCTATTTCTGCTTTGTAAATAAGATCATCTATACCAATTTTTTCAGATTCCACATATATGTGTTAATATACGATATTTGTTTTTCTCTTTCTTTCTAAGGGTGTTTATACAGAAGCCCTCCTCACCCCCCTACCATATCACCTAAGGAAGACATAATGACATAAAGGATGTGATTGTAAATTTTATTATATTAAAATCTAACACATTCATCCAAAGACACCACACAGGTTACAAAAAGACAAGCCACAAAATAGAAGAGTTGCAACATACAAAGCAACAAAACAGTTACATCTAAAATACATTTGGATATATATTATCCAAATATAATATATAAAATATATTTGGTCTAACCCAAATCAATAAGAAAAATACAACGATTCAACAGAAATCTGGATAAAGTCCTTGAACAGTCCCATTCATATATATCTAAATCTATATCTACCCAGTCTAATTAGGAACAAGTTAATTACAAATTAAGACCATTTACAATCAACAGATAGGTAAAAGTTAAGATAACCAGCAAAGCCAAGTGTTAATGATTATACTCATATCTTGCTATTAGGAGTAGAAATTGGTACAACCTCTTTGGAAAGCAATCTGGCATTATCTCATAAACGTACATTTCCATTCCCAAGTATGTTACATTCATTCTATTCTCAGGTGTATACACTCTTGTACATGTGACCTAAGATACAGGTACAAGAGTATTTATACAAGCAGTGTTCATTGTAGCAAAAAACTGAACCAAATTCAAGTATCCATCAACTGGAAAATAAATGAATATATTGAGGTATATTCACCCAGTGGAATTTGCATACTAGTTAAAATGAATCAATGTTACACACCAACATAAATATGTTTTAAAGTATAAGGTAGGTTGAAAAGTGACAGGTGTAGACTGTTACGTAGATAATGGTTCTGTTTTTATAAAACCAAAAATAATTTGAAAAAAATGGTATATAGTTTAGGAATAAACATAAATACATAATACAATTTCAAAAGGGAAGTTGATAAACCCAAAATTCTCTGTGTGGGGTGTTCACAGAGCAATGGTGAGGTATACATTATGGCATTTTATAATCATGCTTCTTAACATGCACATATTAAATTTGTTATTTTCTGTAGGTCAAATGATATTTCTTTAAAAGAATAGAAAGATAAGAGCATGAGCAGAAAATGAATGAAGCATATAAGAGCTTAAGGAATGCAGAGCTCTTAGACTAGGAAAAGACAGATTGTGGATAGTTTTATGTGAGTGTGGCCTGAGTATTAAGGTTTTCCTGGGGCTTGGATTACCATAAATAAGGGGCAGAAGTGTGTTCTGGTTGTCCATTGCTACATTAAAAACCATTCCACAATCTAATGGTTTAGGCAACAACCACATTTATTTTGCTCATGGATCTGCAGTTAGGGCAGGGCTCAGCAGAGACAGCCTGAGTCTGCTCCACTCAGTGTCAGCTGGGTCAGTTCTCTGTCTGAGATGGGGGTCCTTAGAAGGCTTGTTCACGCACACATCTGAGACTCAATCAGCTGGTGCCGGCAACATCAGAGGCTCCTGGGGCACCATCTCCTTCTCCCTCTCCCTCCGTGTGGTTTCTCCAGCTCGGTGGCTTCAGGGGAGCCAATCTTCTTAGATGTTGGCCCAGGTTTCCTAAGGTGTATGTCCAAAGACAGAGAGCCAGGAAGAAGCTGCCCTTCCTTTTCAAACTGGGCCATTTGCAGCAACATGGATGGACCTAGAGATGATCATACTAAATGCCAGACAAAGACAAATATTATATGATATCACTTATATGTGGAATCCAAAAGAATGATACAAATGAACTTATTTGCAAAACATAAATAGACTCACAGACATAGAAAGCAAACTTATGATTACCAAAGGGGAAAGGGGAGTGGGGGAGGGATAACTTAGGAGTTAAGGATTAGCAGATACACACTACTATATATAAAATAGATGAAAAACAAGGTCCTACTTTATAGCATAGGGAACTATATTCAATATCCTGTAATAAACTATAATAGAAAAGAATATGAAAATATATGTATATATACAAAACTGAATCACTTCGCTGTACACCAGAAATTAGCACAATATTGTAAACTATATTTTAATAAAACAAACAAAAAGCAAAGAGAGAGCCAGGCAGAAGCAGACCCTCCTTTTCAAACTCAGCCTCAGAAACCATGCAGCGTCACTCCTGCCACGTCCCAGGCATCTAAAAAGCCCACCCACTTTTCAAGGGAGGGAACAATAATATTTGATGGAGAAATATAAAGTATCTGGAAAAACAAGTAGAACCAGAAATGCTATTGTGGTCATTTTGCAAAAATGTGTTCTGGCACAGTGTGCTATGTAATCCCTCAGACTGGATGGAATTTGGGGTCTAGGTAAAGAGGTACATAAGAATCAAGGTTGGAGGGATGTGGAAAGCCCTTAAGTATAGGCTACGGTGTTTACGTTTGCAATAGGAGCTAAAGGGAGTCATGGAAATTCACGATTCAAAGGGTGGTGGGAAGAAAATGCCATTTGAAGAGGATGCTTTGCACCAACGTGAGAAAGATATAAGGAAGGAGAAGCTGGTGTCAGAAAGATTTGAAGGATGCCTTGCCTAGCCCAACAGGTGTAAGGGGACCTAAGGGTGGCTATAGAAATGGTGAGAAGAAAAATCAAAGACAAAGGGCAGGGACATGGGATGTTCCTGAGTAACCCGCAGTTGCCAAAAGTCCACAAGGACTCAGGACTTCATCACTAAACTCCATCATCATGAGGAAAAATTCTTAAAATTCCAGTCCCCTGGTTCTCAGAACTGTCTCACCAAGCAACCTTGCACCACCTCATTGCAGGCAGAATGTGATGCCCTGACAGGACAGGAACTGAATAATTTAGAGTGATGTTGTCCATAAATATTTAATGATATGAAAAAATGTTCATGAGACAATGTTAAGTGAAAAAAAAAAAAAAAGGCACATTGCAAAATAGTATAAATGCCCAGAAAGAAAGAAAAGAAGATGTTCCCTAAAATATTAACAGGATTTATCTCCAGCCGGGGGAATTTTCATTTAACTGTTTTTATCTTTACATTTTTATATGTCTAAATTTCTGCAATAAAAATGTATTAACATTTTAATAAATAAAAGATAGCAATTGTTATAATAATTTTTAAAATATCTAGTCTTGTGCTAAATAAAACCAGATAGAGGATATTTTAATGAGACTTATTCAATCAACCTTTTACTATAAAACTGTATTTCCTCTGTTAGGAGGTTTGCACAATTAAAGCTGAATTTTCTTACCTATTAAAATACACAGCAGCTCTCAAAGTGTGACTTTCCTTGGATTCAAGGATGGCTTAATTCTTTTTTGTAATAATACTAAGATGTTATTTCTCTTTGTCACTGTGTTGACATGCAAAAGGGTGCAAGAGTGACACAGGGTAAAACTGGGGGTGCCTTAGCATGAATCAGGGTGGTGGCACCATGCTGTCCAGTGGTTATTGTATTTACAACCACAGGCAGTAAAAAAAGAAAACAGCAGGGAAAAAATGCCAGTTATACTTAAGCATATCCCTAATGGAGCAGTAAAAAATATTAATTGTCTTGAATCTCGATCCTTGAGTACAATCTTTTTAATATTCTGTGTGATGAAATGGAAGTCAGGATAGGCCCTTGTGCTGTGTGCCCAGGTACTTGGGAAACATGTATGTGACTGACTGACAGATCAGACCAGCTGCTCTTTCCACACGCTCACCATTTTTACTTTAAAGAACAACTGACAAACTACAGTTACTAAACTTGGGTATTTGGTAGATATTTTTGTGAAAATGAATCAAGTGAGCCTTCCACTTCAGAGGAAAACAAATGGTAGTATTTGCTGCTAATGGTAAAATGTGAACCTTGAAGGAAAAAAATAGAATTTTTGGATAACTTTTACTTTCCACCATGAACTTGAGAGCTTCCCAATAAGTAAAGACTTTGTCTTTTGATGGGATAAGCAGTGACTTGTTTTTAAATGCTGTATATGAAGTGCGTCAACATTTGGAAATTCTGCATGACTTGGTAAAGCAATATTTTCCAAACAACCAATGAATGATGTTATAAGATTCTGAGTGCACAAAAGTTCCATTCAAAGTGCAAGAGATCATGAAAGAGAATACGAAAAGTCTATGGCTTCAGATTCCACATTGCAACTAACTTTCAAGAAACTACCCACTTTTGGAGTTTTGGTGTAGTAGAAAAGAAAAATATCTACAATTAACTGAAAAGACTTCTAAAGTACACATTCTTTTCTCACCTCTGTGTGAGGTCAGGTTTTTATCAGATACTTCAACCAAAATGGCCTATCCAAGAACTTGCATGCAGAAACTTATATGAGAATCTGACTGTGTTCCACTGAGCCAGCTATCAGAGATTTGAAAAAAAAAAAAAAAAAAGAAAAGCAATTCTACTTCTCACTAATTTTTTTTATTAAAAAACAAACAGCTGTGGTCTTTGGTTTAGAAAATATGGTTGCTTTTCATTAAAATGATACTTTATTAGCACACAATGGGTTTGTTTTTATTTGTAAAGTAAATAGATATTTTGAAATTATTCATTTTAATTTCTATTAAAGTAAATGTTGATATATGTAAATCACATAAACGCTCTTTGGGGTCCTGAGACCAAACCATTTGAGCTCCACTATATTATAAGAAGACATATATCAGATACATAGGAGGAAATTACCTTCTTCCTGGATATCTTTGTATAAGGACACGATGTGTGGAGGTGCCTTTGTCATCTTGAAGGGCAGATGAAAGATGAAACCAACCAGCTGAAGATGGCACAGCAGAACCTCAGGAAAAAAGAGCTCTTGATGACATCCTTAAGCCACTGAGTTGATCAACTGTGTTGACCTACCTTTGGACCTGTCATGCGAGATAATAAAAGTGTTCTGATCCTTCAAGCCACTCTTAGTTAAGGTATTCTGTTATTGGAACTAAAGGCATCCCAACTCCTATATGAGCCATCTCACAGTAGGACGAACCAGGCATTTATCCAGCTGTGTCTGGTTCTGTGCTGTGTGATCTTTGATATATTATCCCACGTAAACCTCACGATCAACATGGTGAGAGAGGTGGTAATATTCCCACTCAGATTAGATGCCTGAAGCACAGAGTGTGTATATTAATTACCTGAGGTCACAGATAAAATTTCAATCAATACTCAAACCATAATTTTTTGGCTTCCAAGTCTGTTCTCTATTATAACCTTCACCAAGTTTAATATCGCAAGTCTGCATTTCCGACTGTACCAAGTAAAAACATCTCAGAGTGCTTTTCAAGCACCACAGTAAACTTTCAAATTTAATAATCAAATATAATTGAGCTTTGTCTGTTTTTACTTTTCACTTTTACTTCATAATTACCCAGGCAGTTAGTTTTTCCTTATGGCACTTGGAGAATTGTTTTCATATTTCACAAAACTGTTTTTACTCTATACTGTAAGTATATCTTGCTATGTCTGTATTCCCAGTGGACTACAAATTCCATCACAGGGCTTGACATATAATAGGGGTTTCATAACAGTTAGTGTAGTGATGATAACTTCATAGAGTATCCACTGCAGACTAGGTACTTGTTATATATTACTGTTAATCCTGATGGTAGCTCTTTGCCATAGTTATTATTATCCCCATTTTATAGGTGAGGAAATCGAGTTCAACAAGGCTGACCCATACGAAGACACATGGATAGTTAGTGTGTGAGGGTGAATTCAAGCACACTTCCTTCTGGGAACATTAAGGAGCAAAACCGGAAATAGTTATTAAGCCTTTTTCTCTCACTTAATACCTCTAGTTATTAGAAAGTCACTCTTTACCAGGGAATCCATTCTTTTTCAGACAAGCCTAATAGTGGCAAAGTTCTTCCTTAGGGGGGATTTGCATTTCCACCCATAATCCTATGATGACAAGAATCCAGAGTCTAGTTACAACTAACTGAGCCCTGCAGAGACAGAGAGTATGGGGTTGGTGTATGTGTGTGACTGCAGGATCCTGAATGGAGGGAGGGGTGCCAAGGGCGTGGTTAAGTTGAGAAGGTCTTTAGCGTCTGAGATACGGGATTTCTATGTTTTTTTGATATTTTTATCTTTATCACCTTCCTACCTTGTCACATATTGGCTCCCTTGTATATGCCCAACTCCATGATAAGTACTTTACAATGACTTATTTTTATTCTTCTAACAACTCAATCAGTAGGTGACATTATTTTTTTCTCTTTTATAGTTGGGGAAAATGAGTCCCAGAGAGGTGAATCCACTTGTCCAAGTTTACACAACTAGTGAGTGGCAGAACTCTCCCAGGCAGTCTATCTCCAAACCAATGTTTTCCATCACTGGACTTTACTTCTTCTTCTACATTCCTGAAAATGAAGGGAGAATAGAGGTACAAATCATGGAAGACCCCTCTCCCCTGGCATAAGGTAAAATACTCAATTACAACAAGCTTTGACTAGTTTGTTCAAGTAGCCAAGTTACATATTATAACTCTTCAAAAACAGAGTTTTGCAAGTGACCTAATGAGCAATTTTAATTTGCCCTTTGGTCTTCAGACTGTCTTTTATGCTTTTAACTGATTCTGGAAACAGAATGCAGCCAAATGAATTTCAGGAAATGAATGAACTTTGATATGCATTTATTAGAACTTCTTCCTTCTCGTGCTTTTATGTCATATGCTGAACTAGAAAGTTTTAAGATGAAAATTCTAAATTGCTACAGCTTTAATTTACATACAGTGAGATGCACAGATATTAAAAGTATAGTTGGATGAATTTGGACAAATATGTACCCTCATGTAACCAACACTTAAACTATGTTAAACGGTGTCCAAAAAGCTGCCAACAGTCCTTTCTCTATATATGTAAGCCTGCTGTCCTTCCCATGAATAGACAGAATTTGTTTCTCCTTCCTTTGAATCTGGGATGAACTTGTGACTTAACTTGACCAATAGAATGTAGCAGAAATGAGGCTCTGCTAGTTCTAGACCTAGCCTGTAAAGGAGGTTGCTTCTGTATCTGTCATGTTGTAAGAAGACAGTCCAGACAACTGGTAACCCCAGGACATATTACAGAGAGTCACAGAACCACCAAGCACAGAACCACACTGCACAAAGGGAAGAATTGAATCAATGTTTTAAGGCACTGAATGTTGATACAACCAAGGATATACAGGACATTTCATCACCACAGAGCATTTCCTCATGATCTTTTCCAGTTAATCCCCACTGACCCTCACAGCTAAGTGCTTCACATTATTTCTATTCTCATAGCCTAGTCATTACCCATTCTTAAACTTCAAAGGAACTAAACTTCAAGTGATCTTTTATATGCAGGAAATGATGCAACATTTACTCTTGTATTTGGTTTCTTTCACTTAATATAACGTTTCTGATATTCATCCATGTTGTTTTTATGTATTTAGTTTAGTTTGTTATTTTTTTCATTGTTGTGTATTATTCTATACGTATACCAAAACCTGTTTATCTATTTCCCTGATAATAAACATTTGGATCATTTTGAGTTTTTAATGATAAGCAATAAAGCTGCTTTGAAGATTCTGTTACACATGTTTTTGTGGGCATATATCATCATTTCTCTCCCATAAATCCCTAGGAATAGAGTGGCTGGGTCATAGGATAAGTGAATGTTTAACATTCAAAGAAACTAATGAAAGTTTTCTCAGAATGGTTGTGCCATTTCACATTACCCCAAAAATGTATGAAATCTCATTGCTACACAACCTCATTGCTATTTGTAGTAGTCGGTGTTTTAGTTTTACTCATTCTTGTGGGTGTGGGTTGATTTCATTGTGGTTTCAACTTATATTTCTTAGATGACATATAATTTTGAGCACCTTTTAGTGTTCTTTCATTTACCTTCTTTAGTGAAATAAATGCTTAAGTTTCTTGCCCATTTTTATTGGACTGTGATCTTCTTATTTTGATATGTGAAAGTTCAATATTTATATATTCTGGATATAAATTTTTTGTGTAACAAATTCTTTATTCTCACTCTGTGGCTTGCCTTTTTATTTTCTTAATATTTTCTTTTGATGACAAGTAATTGATTTACATGAAGTCATATTTGCTGATTTTATTTTTCTCTTATGTTTAATGCCATTTGTATTCTAAGAAATAAGGTCACAGCATTGTTCTTCTTCTTTTTTTTTTCTAGAATCTTTAGAGATTAGGCTTACATTTAGTTCTACGGTCCATTTCAAAATAATTTTTATATGTGGTGTGAGGTAAGATCCCTTTTGTTCCATATTACTATCTAGTTGATACAGCAACATTTCTTGAAAAATACTTTCTTTTTCCCACTGTATTGCACAACGACCTGGCCAAAAATTAATTGGCCACATGTTTGTGAGTCTACTTTTGGATTTCTTATTGAATTCTAATGGTCTGTCTTGATATTCTCACTCCAATAACACCGTTTATAATATTGTAGTTTAGTAAGACTTGTAATCAGAGAATATAAGTTTTCTAACTTCATTATTTTCTTTAAAGATCATTTAAATTTCTACACTAATTTTAGAATCAGCATGTCAATTTTTATAATAAAATCTTCTAGAATTTTAATCGGGATTGTATTAGATCTATAGGTCAATTCAAAGAGATTTGACACTTTGATGGGTTGTCCCATTCATGAATATAGTACATCTCTCCTTTTATTTAGGTCCCTAAAATCTGTCTTTCTGCAGTGTTTGGCAGTCTTCAGAGTAGAGGTCTTGCAAATTATTGGAAAATATATTTTTATGTATTTTGTGACTTTTGATATTATAAGTGATGATTTTAAAATTTCACTTTTTAATTGTTCATTTCTCATATAAGTTCAAATATTTTTTGTATTTTTATCTTATATCTGCAACCTTGCTAAATTCACATATTTAATGCAAGCATTTGGGAGTTTGGTTTGTTTTTAGATTCCCTAGGGTAATTTTTGTGAATAATCAGCCGTCTAAGGCTAAAGACAGTTTCACTTCTTTTGTGCCAATCTTATTATGACTTATTTATTTTTCAGACCTAGTACTTGCAAGGACCTACAGGATAATGTTAAAAAGAAGTGCTGAAAGTGAACATCCTTGTTGTATTTCTAATCTTAGATTATCAGAGAAATTGATTTAATAAAATAAGTTTGGAAATGTTTGCGTCTCTTCTATTTGCTGAGAGAGTGTGTAAGAGTTGTTAATTGTGAATTGAACATTTGGTAGAATTTACCAGTAAAACAATCTGAGCCTGGAATTTCTTTGGAAATTTAGAAAAATTAATTCAATTTATTTCATAAATGTAGGAATACTCAAACTGTCTATTCTTGCTTTGTAAGCTTTAGTAGTTTGTGTCTTTTAATAAAATTGTTAATTTCTTCTCAATTGTCAATTTACTGTTATAAAGTTGTTCATTATATTTCCTTATTATTTTCTTGATGATTATAGAACAGTAGAATCTTTAATAATGTTTAACCTTTTATTTCTGATATTGGTGATCTCCTCTTTTTTTTTTTTTCTTGATCAGTCTAGAGATATAAATGTATATCATCATCTTTTTAGTTTTTACTTCTTACTCTGGGTTGAGTTTCTCTCATTGTTCTTGTTTCTTAAGATGGAAGCTTAGATAACATCCTTCATTTCTAATGCAAGAATTTGACTCTAAATTTTCCTCCAGACACTGCTTTATCTCACATATTTTAATATTTTTATTTTATTTTCATTTGTTCCTATTTCTTTATAATCATATTTATAATCATAGCGTCATCATATTTGAAGGGTTCCTTTGTAAACATATAGTCAGCCCTTGCTTTTTCATCCATTATAGAATACTATCCTTTTCTTTGGCATGTTTAGAACATTTATATTTAATGTTAGATTTAAATATACCATCTTGCTACTTTTGTTTTCCCATGTGTCCCAACTGTTCTTTGTTTCTTTTTTTATTCCCCTGCCATTTTTGGATTAATTGAGTATTTGTTATGCTTCCGTTTTTTTTAGGTAGAATCTACTTGCTTTATCCCTTTATTTTATTATTTTAATTGTTGTTGCAGTAACTTATCTCAGTCTCTTTTTAAATATTATATGACCTTAAATATACGGTCAGAACCATACACTGGCACACTTCCTATTCCCTTTCACATCTTGTATGATGCCGTTGCCTTACATTTTACTTTTATCTGTCTTATAATGTCACATTTTTTTTTGCCTTAGGCATTAATTATTTATTGAAGGTATTAAAATTGTTTTTAAAAATTTCAGTTTTATTTTACCATGTATATACAACTTCTGGCACTCTTCCTTTTGTGTAAATTAGAATTTTCAACTGATATTACTGTCCTCTTCCTGAAGAACTTTCTTTAACACTTCTTATTGTGTGAGTTTGCTGCCGAGGGGCTTAGTTTTTTTAAAATATGAAATATCTTAATCATACCTTCACTTTTAAAGGGTATTTTTTTTTTACTGTATCTGGAATTCTGAGTTGACAGATTTTTTGCAGCACTTTAAAGATATAATTCCATTGCCTCCTGTCAGCTATCATATCTAACTAAAAGTCAGGCTTCATTATTATATTTATTCCCCTGAATATAGTATATGTTTTTCTGTGACTACTTTTAAGATTTTTTTCTCTTTATTTATTGTTTGCATCAGGTTGACTGTGTTATCCGCTTGTGATTTCCTGAGCTTCTTTGACCTGTGAATGATTTTTTTTTCTCCAAATTTTGACACCTGATCACTATTTTTTCTCTATGTTTCCACTCCAGTTTTTCTCTCCTCTCCTTCTCTTCTCCTTAATCACATGCACAGTAGACAGTTTCATACTGTTTCACATGTCACTGAAGCTTCGTTTAGAGGTTTTCAATATTTTCTTTCATCTCTGGGCTTCACTTTATATTGATGTGTTCACTAATCCTTTCTTTGATATATTCAAAATTCTTTTAAGTCCATTATCACACTATTTATTTCATATATTCTATTTTTCTGTTCTAAAATATCCATTGAGTTCTTTTCTACAGTTTTCATATTTCTCCTGAGAATGCTCAACAGTTTACTATTTTTTTTTCACTTTTTTTGTAATTCCTTTAAGAAAATTATAACAGCTGTACTAATGTCCTTTTCTACTAATCTAACACCTAAGTTAGCTGCCAGTTTGCTTCTCTTGACTATATTTTCTCTTGATTATCAACCACATTTCTCTGCTTCTTGCTATGTTAAATATATTTTTATTGTATATATGATATTGTGGATTTATGTAGACACTCTGAATTTGTTATCTTCCTCAAAATAATGTTGTTTCTTTCTTTCTTCTGACAGACAATTAAATTACTAGAAGATCATCTTGGACTGGATATATGCCTTTCTAGGGCCAGTTTTTTGTTTGTTGTTTCTTTGTGTTTTTTGCTTAGTCCCTGGTTTTAGAGCTTGTTCTTATGGCATAGTACTTCTGTGTTTTCAGTGAAGAGTCTATAGTTTAACCAAACTCCTGTAATTTGGTGGGACATCATCTCCAGCTATGTCTTCCAATGCTGAGTAACTGCTGAAATTACTCAGTTCTTTAGCTCTCATCTGCTGGTTTCTGCTGTGCTCCTTGGTGACTTCTTCATGAATGTGAGGTTTAGGAATCAGTCAAAGATTTAGAAATAACTAGTATGCAGAACTTGGGGTTTCCCAAATGTGGCCCGCTCCACTCCATTCTCTTCCCCATTAATTTCCAGCCTTAAATTCACACCTCTTTCTCCTCTTCCCAGTAACTCTTTTATGTCTGAGTTCTCTTCCCTTATGTCTACACAGAAGAAGTTGGTTAAATATAAAACTTGTCTAATTTACTTCTCATTTCAAGTATCATATCTGCCTATTTGTACTTGTTCTCCAATGCTTCAAAATATTTTAAATTACTTTTTCAGAGTTGTAATTGTTATTATTATGTTAAGACTAATACTAGTTATTCTGTTATGACCAGAATCAGACCCTTCATCAAAACACCGTTACTCACAGGAAGTTTTTTGTGGATATAGTTCTCTAAGTTTAGTCTAGAAATTTTCATTAATTATTTCTCAGGAATGCAAACTTGGCTAACACAGGATATAAAAGTACCTTATGGTAGAAAAGAACTAACATTTATTCAGACCCTATCTTGTACAGAAGGTTTGGCAAACAATATCACTTAAGACAAGTTACATCTGTAGGTAGATAATAGATTTTCTTATCATCATATGAAACAACTGAGTCATAAAGAATTGCCTTGACTTACTCAAAGCTGTAGAATTTGAATGTGAGCTAACCAGGATTCAAGTAATTATCTAATTCTAACATCTGTAATTACTCCACTGATCTTTCCATTAACCCAGATATTTCTAAAATCCCTGAGACTTTACCATATCAAAGATGTCAAAGTCCCCATTCTTCACGTTCACCTAGGAGGTACTAAAGCATGTATGGGAAATTGGTTTTATACTGATTTGCAAATGTTGATCAGCAGTGGTTTGTGTGGTGCTCTATGTTAAACAATGATAAGCTTTCTTTAGGATTCTGTGAAAAACATTTTGTGAAATATCGGTCATATTTACCATAGACCACAAAGTTGGCATTGTGAGTACAAGTGACAGGTAATTGAAATGAATTGGAAATAAATCTGCATCCTTGGAGAAAATATTTTATTAATTTAAATAATAGAAAAAAGAAAGAAGATGTCAAGGGTCCTGGGATGGGGTGATTTCCACAACAAATGTTAATCTGTATTGTACTACTTTCCATGCTGAGTGAATCCAACTCTCTGGCCGGTAAAATGAGGCAGAGAGTAATTTAAGCATTTGAGTTCTTCAAGGCAGTCCTAGGATGAGTAACATGGATTACCAGAGAGAGTCACTTATGCCATTTCTCAGGCCAAAGTTTCATCCAGGCAGAGATGCTAACAGAATACTCAATGGGGATTTGTAATGACTATGATGTAGTTATCACACTAACTTTGACAAATCACTGGCTAGAACTCTGGAAAACACAGGGTCAAGTGTACACTTTTAGATGTGATTAATTCCTACTCTTATGATATCATTTTACCATGCTAAGCATCTTTGGAAGCCTAGGAAAACTTTATGGAAAGTCTTATGGAAATTTTAGGCACTTTATTTATATAGGTTGTCATGGACTGAATATTTGTGTACTCCCCAAATTAATGTATTGAATTCCTAATGCCCAGTGTGATAGTATTTGGAGACTGGACTTTGGGGAGATAATTAGTTCATGAGGTCGGGCCCTTGGTCTGATAGGAGTAGTGCCCTTATGAAAAGAGACAAGAGAGCTTTCTCTCTCTCTCTCTTTCTCTATCTGCCATGAGAGGACACAGCAGGAAGGTGGTCCTCTGCAAGCCAGGAAGAGATCCCTGACCAATAACCAAATCAGCCAACACTTTCATCTTGGACTTCCCAGGCCCCAGAACTATGAGAAAATAAATTTCTGTCTCTTAAGCCATTCAGTCTATGGTATTTTGTTATGGCATCTCAAGCAGACTAATATGTATATTTTGTAGTTATTAATAATTATATTAATTGCTAGTTTTGTAGTTATTAATTTTTATTGTTTTCTATGTGTCACACAACATTCTAAGTGCTTTGCTTACACTTATTATTTTAATCCTTATGACAATCCCCCTCACAGCAATTCCATGAGTTATGTTTGTTATCTCCATTTTACAGCTGAGGAAACTGAAACACAATTAAGCCAATAAAGTATATGATTAAGTCTCAAACACAGATGAGTTTGGAAGAATATTTGGTTGCCCACCACCAAATGCACTGGTGTGGCGTGAATTCGAGCATTTGATATGAAATATTCCCTCTGGGTAGCGGCCATCCTTTATTCTCATCCTGCTGATTCAGGACATAAGCCTTCCGATGGAAACTTGATTTTCCTGTGTGGACTTCCTAGAATCTTGTCCTAATTATCCAGGGCTCTGGATACCTACCTAGCTCCTTTCAGACTGTTACCTAGGAAACACTGCCTCCTGCAATCTTTGTCACCTATGAGGACTCTTTCAAAATGAGCCAAATCATATGAAGGTCTGACTCTGAGTATTGAGTAAGGCCTACTGTGTAAAGCCTTGTGAGTCCAACTCACCTGCCTGATCAGGTCCACGTGCTTACACCTATTTGACCACCACCCTTAGAGCCTGGCACTGTGGCCCATAGTATCCCCCTACTCCCAATCTTAGCCTACACTCCACCCTGATCCATGACACCCAGATAATGATGATAGCACAGCAGAAAGATCAGGCCAGGTTGTCTCATAGGTCAGAAGGAAAATGTCCTTTCTCTTAAGATATTAGTATTCTCAGGTTCTAAGAGGTCCAGCCTCAGAATGAAATTATAAAACTGGAAGCTTCTTTAAAAGTCAAGCATGGAAATCTCTGCTACATTTGACTTTCGTTGAACAACTTCAGCTATTTTCTTCCTCTAATATCTGGAGTTCAGCCAACCGCAGGACACTTGTTTTCTGTTCATTTGTAAATTAATATATCTGGAAGAGAAGATTGTCTCTGAAAAAAGCAGATTCACTTTCCTCCCAGTATAATGAAATTATGTTTGGGGAACCCTCTGTTGATGTCCAAGAATCCTTATGAGCCTTTTAAAGTCATTGTTTTCTTCTCACAAATGAGAACTTCTTGATGCCAAGGAGTAATGAACTGGAAACCACATGGTGCATTTCGTTCTTAAGCTGGCCCTAGTACATTAGCAAGGCCTGTTGGGGGAGGAAGCCTGTGACTTCCTTACTTCTTGCTTTCCCTCTCTTTGCTATTTTTCCCTCTTTTATTTTCCCTCCTCTATTCCCCCTGCCACCCACCACCCCACCTTTATCCTTTATGCAATAAACACAAGATTCAGAATAGACTGACTTGGATACAAATTTCAATCTGCCACTTGTTGTGTGGTCAGGTTAGTATTGGGTGGACATGATCCTTAATCCCACCGAGTCTCAGTTTTCTCATCTGTACAATGGGGATGATACATCCATTCCTCACTTCCTTCCCCCTGAAAGAATCTATCTTAGATTCAGATGTCTCACTCCACCTTCTGCAGCTCTTGTGACTCACAGGGGTGGAAAAGACCCCCAGATCCAGGAGTGGGACTTGAATTGTCACAGTCGATAATGGCCATCCTGTCCCTCTGGAAAGCAAGGAGTTCAGGAACGCAGGCCTCCGCCAATCAGAGTTTGGGATCACTTATAAGTTGGCTGTGATGTGGGAAAGTAGCCTTCTTACTCTGCTCCCTGGAAGCGTGCTGCCTTGGAGTTTCTAGAATCCATCAAATGACTATAGGTGAAACCACCCTGAGGATGAAGCTGTCACAACAAAAGGAGGCAGAAGAACAGAAGAGAAATGAAGTTCAGTCCCGTGATACATTCACACTAGACCCTGACTTCCCAAATGGAGATAAATTCCTTTATTCTTCATGCCAGTTTCTATGAATATATATATATATATATATATATATATATATCCAAAAGCATCCTAATATATGTGAAAAACTAAATGTAATAATTACACCCACACAATTAACAGTATTTACTAGGTCCTCAAGAGAAGTTAATTAACTTCCCTCCTTCTATTTTGGATTTCACTCCTTTTTTATTGATTCTCTCCTCTTCTTCTCTCTGTAATCTAAACATATATTGACATTACCAGGCATTAAGAACCACAGAAAACATGAAGAGGTTGCTAGGATGTCTCAGTTTCTAAAAAAACAAAAGATCCTCTCAATTTACTCAAGACATGGAGGGTTTAGTGTAGGGAGACACATGTGCAAAAAGAAAACTGGATTATTAGCCATTTGTCCAACCCCTGGATGGTTTCAAAACTATCTGGAAAGAACAGGAATCACAGTACTTCTGGGCCTCATGATTCAGTGTTTTTCCAGGCATTGGAACCCTTGAGTATTGTTTTTATGCCTTCAGCAATAAGAACTTGTACACCCATACTCTAATGAGACCTAGAAGTTGTTATCCTACAAATTTTCTCTGTACCAATTGCCTCTGTCTCAGGATCTCCCATTCCAACCCCAAAGACAAAAGATCTGATGGTTACTTCGTTCCAGAGAGGTAAAGCTCTTACGCTACCTGCCACCCTGTAATTTGGCTGTTCCTTCTTTAGTCCAGTCAACCTAGACCAGAGTTCCTGGGTCTCATAGCATAAGACATGACCACCTATACTTAAACAGCTATTTATCAAATAGTTAATCATGTACTTTGTGCTAGATTATGCTCTAACTTCAAGCCAGGAATAAAATAATCAAAGAACTTTCCACAGAGTTTTCTTAGAATGGGGAGATGTGTGCAAATAGATTTAAATCAACTTGTAAGATGAAAAGGAAGCTCAAAGTAAGAGGGTAGAAGCGATATGTGTGGGAGATAGGTATACTAGATACATGGTAGGCAGGGAATGCCGTTCTGGGCTACACTTGAGTCAAGCTCTAAATGCAACATGGGAGTGAACCACTTGACTATTGGAAAGAAGAGTATTGGAAGGGAACCTCTGGGACTAATGTCCTGGAAAGTGCTTGGTTTTTTGGGGGGAAACATCCCATAGGAGAGTGTTGTTGCATTGACGTGAGAGCAGGGAGAGGGTAGGAGATTTGCACAAATGGTGGAATCAGAGCCCCCACCTTTCCTGAGTCCTTAAAGAGTGGAAAAACTTTTCTCAAGCACAAGTTTTTTTTAATATATGACAATAGGCATGATCACGTGAAAGGAAAACAAAACAAAACAAATAATAACTAGGCTAGTTTGTTTCTACTTTAATGTCAATACATGAATACACATATTTAATGAGTAGGACCGTGCCTACCACATTTCCCAAAGTGCCACATGGGGTAAATGCACAGAATGGTTTCCCAGGAGTAACTGGACCATTGGCTGTGAAGTGCACTCAAAGTAAAGCACATCAGGAAACAGAAGCTCTGAATTCAGATGCCTGAGGTTCTGCATCCCAAAGTTGGTCATCCTCACCCTCCTCACCTGGCCTGCAACTTGGTGCTGAGCTCAAGGCTTTGGGGGGCTCTTCCTCATCACTAGATTCACTGCTGATCACGATTATTTCAGGTGCTTGGTCACGAGTTCTCTTTGCTTTGGAGAGGGGTCAAACTCATGTGGATATCCTGTGGCTTGGACCCTCTGGTAGAGGAAACTGAGAAACACATCTTAGACTTCCAGGTTTCACAGAGAGAGGTCATTCACCCCATTTCTTCCCTTTAGGTCCTATTAATGGATTCAGTATTTTCTTCTTCAGTTCCTGCTACTTCCCTATGGCTCCCGTTCCTCTCAGACATACTTTCCTTCTGAGATGTCTCATTCTTCAACATAGCATGAGTACTGCATGCCTCATGCAACCATAGCTGCTGGAGGACAGATTTACCTTGTGCCCAGATGTAATCTCACAGCTTCACCTAGCACTTGGCATGTAACAAGTACTTGAAATTTTGGAGACTTACAGTCTCTCTGTGGGCAGCACAAGTGTGCTTGACCCTCAGCTGAGCCCTTTTTCAGTTCTTGCTGACCCAGCATCCTGCAAGTTGAAGAAGGGTTTGTCCTCGGCCCAATGAATGAATCACTTTGGAATCTTGGCTGGGTTGAATGCACATGAGTTCAAATTCTAATAACTTCCTGCGGTATAATAATAAAAAAAATGTTTTTTGTCAACAGTTCCTGATATAATGCTCCTAAAACCTTCCTGGGTAATAAGAGTGTTGCTTGTATTCTAATAAGATGACTCACGGAAGAGAGGGGACTAAGTAACTTCAAAATGAAAGCTGGTCATAAGAAAGACCAAGCCATGATTAGAAAATTGGCACTTTCAGTCTTACTTCTTTACCTCCCCTGGAAGAAGAGAGGAGCTGGAGATTGAGTTTGATCGCCAATAGCCAATGATTTAATCAGTTATGCCTATGTATTGAAACCTCCATAAAAAACCCTAAAGGTTGAGGCTGAGGAGCTTCTGGGTTGGTGAACACAAGGATGTTCTCAGAGGGTGGTATACCCTACACTGCATCCCCTCACTGCCTTGTCCTATTCATCTCTTCTATTTGTCCCTCGGTTGTATCCTTTGTAATAAACCAGTAATTGTAAGTGTTATCCTGAGTCCTGTGAATTGTTTTAGTGAATTATTGAACCTGATCAGGGAGCTGTGGAAGCTTCCAAATTTGTAGTTGGCTAGGTAGAAGTGTGGGTTGCCTAGGGACCCCACTTGCAGCTGGCGTCTGAAGTCTTGTGGTCCCTTAACCTGTGGGACTTGCATTAACTTTATATAGATTGTGTCAGAACTAGATTGGATTTTCAGACATCTGGTTGGTGTTGGAGTACTGGTTGTTGATGCTGGGAAAAGCCACGCAGTTCCTAAAAGGTAGCCTATTAGTTCAGTATTCTTAAATTCCTCCTGTCAAAGATTTAAGATTAATTCTTGGAAGATGATTAGAATGATAGTAGAGAAGTATGATCTAAGAAACCATATCACTAGGGATCACAGGCAGCTCAAAATAAGCCAGTGGCTGGGATTGGGTTCTGAGTGCTGGGCTTGGCTGGAGATGTTGGTATTTGACAAAAACAAGCTAAATAAGCCAGAATTAAGGTTGAGTCAAAGGCATAGAAAGTCCCAAGGATCAAAGCCCATGAAAACAAGAACCAACATATATGGCCTTGGAGCCATAAAAGGTTGCTTAATCCAAGGGTCAGGGTCTAGTTCAGGACTTGAGCCATCAGGCACAGCCTGGGACTGGGTGAGGGGTGAACAAGGGCAATAGTACTGAAAGGTCCTGGAGAGTCTTCATCTCCTTTTTATCTCTTAATCAGGGCAATTGAAAATCAACTTCACTTAAGGAAACAGAGTCATCAGACAGGTTACCTGGTGTCTTACTTCACCATGATGGAGAAGATTGGGAATAGAAGGAAGTGGAAGACCAAGTAAACAGCCAACAGAAGTCATAGATGCCCTGTAGGATAAATAAAAATAACTGTTCTGGGCTTCCCTGGTGGCGCAGTGGTTGGGAGTCTGCCTGCCGATGCAGGGGACGTGGGTTCGTGCCCCGGTCCGGGAAGATTCCACATGCCAGGGAGCGGCTGGGCCCATGAACCATGGCCGCTGGGCCTGCGCGTCCGGAGCCTGTGCTCTGCAACGGGAGAGGCCACAACAGTGAGAGGCCCGCGTACCGCAAAATAAATAATAAATTGTTCTTGTTCTCTGAATGTGTTAGACTACACTGCAGACAATGTGCATTTTTATTTCCCATGTCTGAGGATAGTTGCCCTAGCGGCCTGGGAATATATTATTTAAGAGGAGGTCTGTTGCTTCTCTATTCCTGTGATGTAGAGTCAGAGAAAGAACTCAGCGGTGCTAGGGATGGCCAAGGAAGCAAATCTGGAGACAGAAATCTTCTACCTTAAACTGCAAAGTGAAATAGCATCCTGGCTAAATAGGCTTATGATAGATTAAGACCAACTAAAGTCAAATGCTGGCTCTGCCATTTCCTGTCTGTGTGATTCATCAACAGGAACATCCTCCTGTTGAGAGGTTGCCTCATTGTCATTCAGTAAGTTTTTGTTGGTCACCCATAATTAAAAGTAGAGGACCAGGATAAGAAAGCTCTATTCTTGATTTCTGGTGTCAGTTTCAACTGTGTATGTTAATCCTATCTTTCCATCCAGTTGCATGGTCTCACCCCATCCCAAAACATTACCTTTAGCTCATAAAATCTGTTCAGACAGGAACTTCTCTGAGCATCTGTAACTTAAGTGGTCATGGATCAGTGAACACTCTTAAATAGTGAAATACCAAGACTAAGAAGAAAGAGCTAAGAAGGAATCCATGTTAAGAAACAGGACAGAGAGTGTATACTTCAAAGGGTGGAACTTTCCCCAGGGCATGGAAACTGAACATAAGGGAAGAAGAGTGACTTGCCTAAGAATGCAAGGTTGGTCAGTTAGTTGGCAGAGACTAGAGTAAAAGCCAAGAACCTCAATCTGTTGTTCGCTCCACTTTACCAAGCTGCCTTTCTATTATTAGTGGGTAAGCATTTCCTTTTTCTCAAGGAAAGGAAAAAAAATTAGGGCATTTTTGATAGTTCTTGTTGTCATTCAATACTGTAATTTTAGCTCATAAGTACTTCCTAGCAGGGGGAACATGGAAAAATCCCATGCCACCCACCATTCACCCTCCCCTATGTGGTATTTATATGCCCTCATCAGAGACAAAATGTGGCCTATTGAGTCAGAGTCAGAATAAAACCCTTGTCATGCGCTCACTTGGTTGTCAACGAAGGAGCCTTTCTTCAAGTGCAGGTTGCATTAAGCAAAAGTGGTTGTGTGTTTGAAATTAAATCACTCAAATATGATTAAAAACAGGATACGTGGGCTTCCGTTGGGGTGCCTGCTTGAATGGGGTGCCATACAAAATCAAGTTGTATTGTATTGTACAGAATAGCTTTGTATTAATGTTTGGAATAACAAGGTCCCACTGAGAGCCCTTCACATTTTTGAATGGTGCTTGGAGTTTGTCAAAAATTTTCAGGAAGGGATCTGCACCGCCCTGACTGTATGAACAATAGTTTGAAGAAAAAAAAGAAAAAGATCGTTGAATTAAAATGACATTTTTTTACATTACTCTTCAGCTTTTGAGCTGCAGTTAAATGAGAGCCTAGAGAATCTCATGCCTGCCCATTCACCTTCTTCTTCGTATTTGCCGTGAGTTTAACTTAGCAGTGCAATGGGGCAGGAGGCACTTGGACTGTGTAGCCATATGTCAGAGGCCAGCTCTCCTGCTCACCAGCTCTAATAGTTTCTGTATCTATAAAGAGAGACATAAAAATACCAAGCTTAAGAGGTTGTTGCAAATAAAGAAGAGCTACATTTTGTGGAGGATTACAGCATGTAGGAAGGAAAATCATAAGCACTGAGAAAATGAAGAATGGGCAGGAAAGAAAGAAAAAAAATAAAGTACAGCATTCTTGTATTAGTTTCCTAGGGCTGCCATAACCAAGTACCACAGATGGGGTGGCTTAAACAAGAGACATGTATTGTCTAGCAGTTCTAGAAGATAGAAGTCCAAGATCAAATTGTTGGTTGGTTTCTTCCGAGGTGTCTCTCTTTGCAGATGGCTGCTTTCTTATTGCTTCTTCCCATGATCTTTTTTCTGCATATGCACACCCCTGTGGCTCTCTGTGAGTCCAAATATCCTCCTAGCGATTCCAGTCAGATTGGATTAGGGACCACTGTAATGACCTCATTTTCACAAAGCCCCTACCTCCAGAAACGGTCATATTCTGAGGTTCTGGGGTCAGTGCTTCAACATGTGATTTTTGAGAGAATGCATTTCAACCCACAACAAACAGGTCTTATAGTTTTAACTTTAGAACCATATAAATATATTATATATTTTAAAGCAAAATTAAATCAAAACTGTCCAAAGCAATACCTAAACATACCTAAACAGCTTATTAACATACCTAAACAGCTTATTAAATTAAATTAAAAACAAACAAATAAAAACTCCAATGTTTGCCAAGATGGAGTACATCAACTATAATCTGATAACAGCTAAAATCTTTGAACATGATACAAAATAAATCTACTTGAGAATTCTGGAAACTAAACAATAACAGGTGGGTTGTAAGCTGAAGTAAGAACATGAATAACTTTCCATTACAGGGATATTTGCAGGGTTTTCTTTTTTCCCTCCTTCATCTCCCAGCTTTGATTCAAGGACGAGTTAAATGATCAAATGTACAGTGGGCATGGAAAAGAAAAATCCTAGCGAAACCCTCTGTTTTGAGCCAGAGGACAGAGACAAAATCATGTCAGAGAGTATGGGGTAATTTCTCCCTCCCCTTTAATTTTTTTTTTCTCTCCTAGTCATGTTTTAAGGGCAACTCTAGTAGTGAACTGTACTGCCAACCCCACAGCATCACAGATATCCAAAATTCTAAGAGAAGACCCTGATTTCTGTTAAGGGAATACTAAGAAAGATTTTGAGGAAAATCCAGAGAGGAGAGATCTGAAAATGGCCCACTGTTTCTACGCGTAAGCATAAGCTCAAGACTCATTCCTGGGCCATGCATGGGTGGAGCAGAGCTAAAGGAGCAGAGCAAAGGCTTTAGGAGCTGGACTGTGAAATTACCCACAGACTAAACCCCAGACTAACCCCTAGATGGTACATGTGCAGGCAGATCCAAACGGCAGAGCAAGGACTTTGAAAATGTAGCTGACGTTAGAGCCACCAACCACAGAAAGTAAGATGGAAGTTGCAGTGTCAGCCTAATGAGGTTGATTGCCTGTTAAAACAAAACAAAAATAAGTGTTCTCTGAGGGATTTTAACTGAACCCAGAACCTCACAAAATAATAGTTTAAATGTCCAGGATGCAATCCCAAATCACTTGATAAAGAAAAACAAACAAATAAGTAAAAATCTGACCAATTCTATAAAGCTAAGACAATCATCATATTCCAACTACAAGATCAACCAGACGTCGGAATTACCAGGCAAAACTTTTAAAGCAGCTATTATAAAATCTCATCCTTGAAATAAAGACAAACACTCTTGAAACAAATGTAAGGATAAAAGTTCTGAGCAGAGAAGTAGAAACAATAAAAAGGAACACAATGGACATTTTAGAACTGACAAATTCAATATAAAAAATAAAAAAAATTCACTGAAAGTTCTCAGTAGAAGAATGGAGGTGAGATAAGAAAGAATAAGTGTACTTGAAGATAGATGAATAGAAATTATACAGTTTGAAGAACAGAGAGAAAAAGAAAATTAAAAATGAGAAGACTCAGGAACCCACGAGGAAGTTTTAAAAGTCTAACTTCATGAGATTGAATTTCCAGAAGAAGAGAAAGAAATAGGTAAGGAAATAAATTTTTGAAGAAATAATGGCTAAAATCTTCTTATATTTTGAGATATACATATATAGGTTCAGGAAATTCAGTAAAATGCAAGCAAGATAATCTGAAATATGCCCAAAAATATAGTTTAAAATGCTGAAACCCAAAAATAAATTACAAAAAACAATCCTCTTTAGAGCAGAGAGGGGGGAAAATAAATTACATATAAAAGCAAAACAATTCAGAATGAGTGTGAATTTTCCATCAGAAATCATAGAACAACATTTGATGTCTAATTTTGAGAGTATAGGGTTTTATATACTTCATTAAGTCACATTTAGTAATTATGTTGGAACCAGAAAACAGGAGAGTAGTATTTTTAAATTGTTGAAAGAAAATAGCTGTATACCTAGAATTCTATATCTAACAAAAATCCCTACCAGCAATAAAGATAAAATAGAGACATTGTTATGTAAAGGGAAACTAAGAAAATTTGTCACCAACAAATATGTTTTGAAAGAATTGCTAAATAGAATTGTGTGGAGTGATGGAAAATAATTGATATTAGAAGGGAACTTGGAACTGCAGAGATGATGAATACTTGGGCATATATATGTGTGTTTTCATCCATTTAAAATATTTAAAATATGAATGAATGCAAAACACAAAATTGTAATATTGTCTGGATGCTATTCTAAGTATATAGTTGTAATATATGCAACAACTTTAAAATAAAGTGGAGGAGGTAAAAGGTTAACTACAACTCTAAGTAAAACCTTAAGCAGTTTAATAATTATATTGTTGGTAATAGTGTAGGACTTGTTATACTGAGGGTATTGTATACATGTAATGTGAGATCAAACACATGGATTATTATTTTGGTATTATTGAGAAGTGGCTTCTTTGTCACAGGATAGACAAAAATATCAAAGAAATTAAGTAAAAACCTGTATAATAGAGATAAAAAATATTTAAATGATAAAAATACTCAAAAAACAAACAAACAAATAAAAACTAGATAATCCAAAAAAGAACAGAAAATTTAACAAGGACCCGAATAGAAATTATAAAATAAAAATTAAAATTGTAAAATTCAAAATTCAAGGGATAAGTTAAATAGTAGATTCAAATCAGATGAAGAAAACTGGTAAACAGGAGGTCAGATGTCACATGACCTGTATAATCAACAGTAACAACAGCAGTCACTTGAGTCAGACTAGAGAACAGGTCACAGTTTCAAATTGCTGGAGAAAAGAAGAGTTCACCAGGAATTCTATAACCAGCTAAACTGTCATGCAAGTGTGAAGGTGAAATAAAGACATTTTAACACAAATGAGGATTTACCAGAAACAGAACCTTGCTGAAAGAATAACTAAATGACGTATGTCAGAAAGAAACACTCACAGGCGTGCGCGCACACACACACACACACACACACAGATATCATGTGGTATTAAATTTTGAAACAATGTTTATTTTTTCAATAATTAATTTTATTTGTTTATTTTTAACTTTTTATTTTATGTTGGAGTATAGTTGATTAGCAATGTTGTGTTAGTTTCAGTTGTACAGCAAAGTGATTCAGTTATACATAAACATGTATCTATTCTTTTTCAAATTCTTTTCCCCAATTAGGTTGTTACATAATATTGAGCAGAGTTCCCTGTGCTAGACAGTAGGTCCTTGTTGGTTAAAGTGAAGGTTCTTTCCTTGTTCCAGAAATGAGGAAAGATATTTTTCAATCTTTGACTGTGTTAAATCAAAGATGAAATACGATAATAATAGTAAGCACAGTTATAGAATGGTTAAGTACAGCTTATTGGGGGGAAAAAGGAATAAAAAATATTTTATCAATTCAAAAGAAATACAGAAATAAAAAATGGAAAAAACTTAATAAATAAAAAACATAAAATAACAAATTATAAACAATACAAATATTTCAGTAGTCATAATAAATTTAAATGGGCTTAACCTGCCAGATAAAAAATAGATAGATTGCACAAGAGAGAGAAAAAGAAACATAATCACTTATCAAATCTGGAAGTAAAGGATTGAGAAAAACTAACCAAAGGAAAGCTTGTGTAGCTATTTTAATATCAAGAAAAAAACAAAACAAAAACGCTGAAGTCCAAAAGTATTATAGGGAACAAAAATGCATCAGGAAGATGTTGCAATTCAGGACTTACATAATTTAATTAGATACTCTCAAATTATATAAAATAACTGACAGAATTGCATTAAAAAGCTGAAAAATCTAACATTATAGCAGGAGAAATTAATATGCCTCTCTCGGTAACTGATGTCTCAGGAACAAAATAATAAAGATCTAGAATATGTAAACAACATAATTACTGAGTGTGATCTAATGAAATATACAGAACCCTGTACCCTCTAAACTGGAGATTAATTGTTCATTTTGAGCATGCATGGAGAATACACAAACGATCATTTCCTAGACCATAGATCCCCAAATGTTTGCCAGGATGTGGAACAAAGGCATTTTTCTTGCCCTAATAGTTCGTGTCTATGTTGGAACAGCCATTGTGGAGAGCAATTTGGCAGTAGCTAACAAAACTAGAAAAGCATATACCCTGTGCATCACCACTTGAACTTTTAGCAAATTTCTGTTCCTTGCACAAGGATTCATGTACTAGAATCACATTGCAGTACTGTATGAAATTGTGAAAAATTGGAAATACCCTAAATGTCCATCAAGCAGAAACTGAATAAATAAATTGAGTCATATCATACAATGTAATATTATCAAGCTGCTAAAGCCATTAAAATTAATGCACTAGAGCTTTATGAATCAACATGGATTGATCTCAGAAACATGCCAGTCCAAATTTCTTTTCCAAAGCTTTGGGGGCCAGATGTGTTTCAGAATTTGTTTTTGTTTTTGTTTTTCATTTCAGAGAGGCATATATTTATATTTTGGTAACACCTCCACCAGAACCTGAGCCAACAGTACAAAACCAAAAATACCAATATTTCTACAGAAAAAAATATAAAAAAATCTAAAGTAGAATAAATCAAGGCCATAAATAGCCTCATATCAATTCTGGTCACGTTTTGCCACCTAATGGGTTCAGGTTAGGTTAGATTTGGCTGCCAAATACATTATAGAAAAAAAAATTGGTTTTGAGACCTTTTGATCCTTTGGTCTTAGTAAAGAGATTCTAGCATTATAGTCAATAAAAAAAAACAAGTTGCAAAAACATATATTCAGTATGATAGCATATACATAAATACTACAACATGCTTCATAATGCAATATATTTTATGGCAACATGCATATTTAGACATTTATAAAAACTACTCAAGGTACTGATAATTGCTAAGTTGAAAAGAGTGTTTTCATTTCTAGGGAGAAAAAAAAAATGATATCAGTGAAGGAGACCAGAAGAATTCAACTGTATTTGTCACATCTTCTCATCATTGTTGTGTTTAAATAAAAAGCTGCAGTGGGAGGCCTTCTTACAAACTATGTCACTAAAAGGAACAGAAGTATTTAATCAGATGGAAAATGTGAGAAGGGATACTCCAGGCAGAGGAAAAAGAATGTGAAGGTCTCTGAAGTGTACCAGAGGATGACATAGATCAAGACCAGAAGATGGCTACATGGCTGGGGAACAGGCTTTTTGTTGGATGGGAGAAGAGGTGAAACAAAAGAACTTATCCTGAAGGTGATGGGATCCAGGGAACGGTACAGTGAAATTTGTGGCTTCCAAGGGACGGATCGTCAAGGTACATGTGTTATTAATGCATCTTTGGGCGGCAAATTCCTTTGACACACATTCTCCTTTTAGATCTTCCAAAAATTACTCTGAAGTAGGGCAGGGCAGGCACTATGTCTATATTTTAAGAGGAGAAAATTCAGTTTGTAAAGATCACATAACCTTCTCTGAGTTATAAAGAGGGAACAAGCAAATTCAGATCTTCTGATATGATCCATACAATAGCCTGTTTTCTCTCCCAACAGTTGTCAGCCCAACAGGAGGGCAAAGAAATAATTAGGGATGCCTTTGAGATAATTTTCTTGATTGCCAAGAAAGATGTTTTATTTTTTCCCCCACAAAAAGTGACAGAAAAGATTCAGTTGTTGAAAAGTTTGGATAGGAAACTCTTGAAGTAAGTAAGCTCTTTCTGCAGAGTTTCCCCTGGTGGAAAGATGATGGAAGTAGAGTAGGAAGAGGACCCTGGGTATGATCTACTCTTATCTCAAAGGCCAAAGCCAGGCTCAGGTAGAAGACGTCATTGGGCCAAGTTGTATTTAGAATGTGGATGTCTTTATTACAAGTTCAGTGTCCAATTTTCCTCCTTTGTCAGTAGAAGGAGGTTTCAGGTAAAGACCAAAGACTTAAATTTGTGGACTTTCATGCTAGGTAAGAAAATTACAACAGAGGCATGTGAAGAAAATGTGGCATCAAGAATAGGAATGAGGACCCCTGCCTCAATTAAGAGATTTAAAATTAGGGATTCATAAAATAGATCATGTGTGTGCGTAAAGATAAACAGAAGCTCTGAGTGTGGGTGGAGAGCAGACCCAAATTCAACAAGAGCCTGAAATGTGTTCTCCTGGGCCTTATTTACAAGAAAAATAACTTGGAATGCTTCTCCCTCTTTAAGACTTGAAAATATCTGAAGTATAGATTATACATGTTGAGGATAAAGTGTATGCCTTTATAATTGATTATAGTGAATAGCTTTACATCTGTCATGAGCAACTGACAAATCATAAGGCTTTAATCTTAGCTGCCAGTTCTCCCTTTAAGAGCCGAGTGAGTTTAATGAACACCTAAATGGTCAGTTCAGTGCATCATATTGAAAATGTCCTTCTTACCACGTGCCAATTCTCAGCTCCAGGCCAGCACCCATGTGCTTACTCTCCTGCTCTTTCTGGAGTCATTTCTGCTTCCCAGCCTTTGTACTTCCTCCTTTTCAAGCCTGCCTGCAGTGCTGGGCAAAGAATCTCAGTTCTGTCCCCTGTGTTGCCTTTAAGGACAGCCTCACACACTCTTTTGTTCACTTTGAAGACACAGGGGACAAAAATGCCACAAAATGATCCCCAAATTTCCCTTACCTTAAAAGCAAATTTTCAGAAAAAAAATATGCTAGTTTCTTTCCTCGAGTCAGCTGTCACTTCAGTGTCATATTCTAACATCCATGAATGTCAGCGAGACCAGAAATCTTGTTCATTTGGAGACCTGAAAAAACAATTTAAGTCACATATCCTTAACAATGAAGAGATATTAAGCCTTTCCTCTGGGGAGTATTATAAATAATATTCTTTTGTTTATTCAGTTGTACAAAAACATATTCAAGCCATGAAGTTTTAATATCTTCATCGAGCAAAGGTTATTGCAAATGCACAATATCGAGTTTCTATATGAAACAAACACACTTCTACGTGTACTCTACTTCTTAACCTCAGAGATCTCTCATCTCCGGCAAGACTTAGTGTTTCTTTCTTCTTCTTCTTCTTCTTCTTTTTTTTTTTTTTTAACCCAGATTGATTATCTTTTTTTGAATTGCCAATATATTACTTTGCTCACTTTTAAAAAAACTGTTGCTTAAAAATCCAGGAAGATTGAGGTTCTTCATGCCACGCATTTTGAACTGGGTTTGAGATGTAAATGTCCTGTACATGTGATGTTCTGGATTTGTATGTATGATTTTCATACAATTTCAATGTACGATTTTGTGAAATCCTCTACCAAAAGGAACTGAGTGTAAGGACCCTGTCTCTGTGGAAATTGTTATCACAACAGCAAGGGAAGAAAGAAGGTGGGAAGACTTGAGTTTGAGGAACTCTTTCTTTCAATTTTCTTCTTTTTTTAGCACAGTGGTATGTTATGGGGAAGAGCAAATCTCAAGATGCCCAGGTGTAGTTTGGAATCAGTCCCTAAGTACTTTTATCTTTTGGCCTAAGGTCATTCCAGATGTTTGTGTTGGAGTGTATCTGCTTGTTCCGCAGTGACAGCGCCAGTGTGCACTGGGGCAGGAGGGGCTGATGCTGGGAAGGTAGAGGGGATGCCAAGCAAGTGGTGGAGGAAGAAGTCACTCCCACGACTTGTGCAGCTGAGAATGAGGGTGAGGTGGGTTCCTCCAGGTCCTGACACCTGTGCTTTGGTTTCCACAGGTGGACCTAAGGCCCAGGCTTTCAAAATAGAGTATGAAGTGGAACAACCAAACCCTGAATGTCCACAGGGATGCCCTTCAGCTAAATTAAAGCGTAGAGTGACTTCTTCGGAACTGTAGCCATCTGGAATCTCACATTCTGGGCCTTCCACAAGTTACCCGGGCTAGCAAGTGAGAAGCAGCAAAGCCCCTTCTGGTAGACAGAATAATGCCCCTCCTCAAAGATGCCCACGTCCTAAGCCTGGGAAGCTGGGAATATGGTACTTGACATGGCAAAGAGGACTTTGTCAATAAAATTAAATGAAGAATCTTAAGATGGGGAGAGGATTCTGAATTTTCTAAGGGAGCCCAATTTAGTGACAGCGTTCTTATAACAAGGGAAGCAGGAGGATCAGAGGAAGCAGGTGGTGTGACCATGGAAGCAGAGGGACAGGTATGATGGTGGAGCAGGTCAGAGTAATATCATTGCTGGGAGGGCCACAAGTCAGGGAATGTGGGTGACCTCTAGAAGCTGGAAAGGGCAAGAGACAGTCTCCCTCAGAATTCCCAGAAGGAATGCAGTGCCAACACCTTGATTTCAGGAATTCTGACCCCCAGATAATAAGATAATATATATAAGGTAATAAATGCATGTTGTTTTGAACCACTAAAGGTGTAGTAATTTGTTACAGAAGCCATAGAGAACTCACACACCCCGCTTCTCAGGATTTTTATTCTGAAGGCCCTTCTCTTTGAACATGAGGGCTGAAAATTTCCAGTGAGTGCAAATATTGGTGTTTTTTTTCCCCTAACATTTCAGGCTCACTGTCCCTGAAATGGGTTGTTCTTCAAGGAATATATTGCATGTTGAAACCACTACACATCACGGATAAGCCTTACACCTCTGTCAGACCCCGATTAAGATAATTAACTTGATTCCCAAAATAACTAATAACTAGGAAATGACCCTAAAAATCTTCACACTAACCTTTTACAATTATCTTCCCTTTTATATCCCTAATATGAACTCGCTCCCCCAACTATCAGAGCACATTTGCAAAATCTGGACAGCAGAAGTGCTTGCCCACTCCTCCCTCCCGTCAGCTGCAGTGGGGGACAGTCTGTGAGAGGGAGACAGGAGAAAAACCATCCATTTTGGCTTCATGCTTAACTATCGGCATTTTGGCTCAAAGCCAAAGCATTCAGCTTATAATAATAACTGGCAGCAATCCAGAACCTTTTAGAAAATAAGAAAGAAAGGCAGAAAAGACTTAAGAAAAGAGGAGAGAAAAAGAAATCCAAGTGGGAAGAAGAGACTCAGGAAAAGTAGGCCAGCAAAATCATATTGCTGATTTTTCTTAAAAAAAAAAAAAAAAAGGAAAGAAAAACAACCACATACAACATATTTTCAAAAACCATCTGTTTTAATCATACTCCATGGCCTGTAATTAAATTTAAGTGAACATCTTACCTTTCCTGCTTTCTGAAATCAGAATGTAAACATATTCAGCTATATGGTAGATGTCATAAAAATAAAACAACAAAGCAAAAGCAAACACACACACACACACACATCCCAAAATCATTTGTGCAGGAGCTTTTGTTGGTGTGAGTCATAGACCAGGGTCATATGTACAACCCTGGTCTTACTAAGCTCAGAAAGATGTCATGGGGATATGAAAGCAGGGGCTGTGGGCAGGGGAAGGATGGCTTGAGCAGTGGACGGGGACCTGGGGCTGCAGGAAGCATGTAGGCATGAATAAAGCATCTCTCTCTGCCAGACACCCTGCTAGGCACGAGAAATATACAAAGTCAAATAACCCTCGAAACTACTGCAGGAGACAAAGAGTGTCAATTCCATTTTTCATCTGAGGACAGTGACACTTGAAGGGAAGAATGGCTTCCCTGTGTCACATTTCCAACAAATAAAGCAGCCAGTCTGAGCCCAGAATAAAGCCCAGAGCTTTCACCTGATCTTTCAGTCTATGTTTTGCACAGTCTTTCAGCCTCACTCTGGTTTTCAGGCTGTTCAAGAAATATTCTTCCCCGGGCCACCCTGGGGAAATGGCACCATGAGATGCTGTGCTCTGTTGAGAGGGACCAAAGACCTTCAAACTCAAAGTCCCTGTGACTTATAGGGTTGAGCATAAAAATAAAATATCTACCTCCCTTCCCCCTGGAAACCCTAAAAACTGCCAACAGTCTCACAGTTTTCTCAACTGGCTGATGTCGTCTGGCAGTGTAGGAGTTTGGCTAAAAGGAGCAAGTTATTTTATCCGGAGAAATGAAGTTAAACTTGCACTGGTGGGGAAGAAAAAGAAGGAAACGAAAAAAGAGAGAGGTGGGGAAAAGCAGTGCCATTGAAATCTAATTGTAATAAAGGCAACATTAATAGCAAACACCAGTGGATTCTTGCCTGAGGATTGGTCATTTCATTCATATAAAGGATATCAAAGTAAAGCATTTTATACTCCCACGTGAAATTATCTTTCGCTCCGGAGATTGTTGTAGCTGGGCTAGAGTATGTAGCCCAGGATGTGGATGAATTGTTTCAGGGAAGGTGTGGACACTGCATCTGGGTCCTGAGAAAAGATGATGGATGATAAGAAACCACGGTAGGAAGCTGACTTGGACTTGGTGGGCAGTGGGCCATAGCCTGAAGATGCCTGCTTGGGGAGATGGAGACGTAAATACCAGTCTGTTGTACCACAAACCCCTGGGGTGGATTTGAGAAGGTCCTGCTGTTCCTCATCTTCCATGTGAAAGACAGGTGTCCACCCTGAAAATAAGAACTGTTAGTCTGAAACCCTAAGGTAAATGCGGAGAGCACATGCTCGAGGTGAGCATGACTTTGCCGAGTACCACCTCTGAAGTGGGTACCATATGCATATCACTTGCAGCTTCATTTTCCAAATTACCCAGAGTAAATACTAATTATTTAAATGTAAACTGAGGCCCCCAAACAGTAGATGACTTATCCAATTTCAAAGAGGTGATATTCTTAGACTCAGAGCTGAGATTTGAACCCAGAACTGAGTCTAAGACATCTGTTTTTTGGAACTATAAACCTTGCCTCAAAATTGGAAGATAGGGTTTTTTTCCACCCTAAGTTGTAGATATGAAAACTAAAGCGCATCAAAGACCAGCCAGCTTCAGAGAAGGAAGGAGGTATTTGTTGTCGCATTGACTCAGGTAAAGATAGCAGGCCCAGAGATTAACCGAGATCCCATCCTGCCAGCAGCTCATTCAGTGTCCGAGCTCCAGGCAAGTCTCTCCCCCTTTAGGGCCTGGTCTCCTTCTCCGTTCAGTGCAGCACTTGGCATAGAGCTACTTGAAAGTGTTGGTACTCAAAGTGTGTGGTACCTGGGACCTGTAGCATCAGCATCACCTGGGACCTTCTGAGAACTGCAGAATCCCAGGTCCCAGCTCGGCACTACCGGAGCAGAATCTGCATTTTTAACATCCCTGGGTAGTTCATGCACACATTAAAGTTTGAAAAGCTCTGTCCTAAGAGTCCTTCCACTTTCAGTGTTCTGAGGCTTGATTTTATGTCAAAGGTGCCGACATAGGCTAATGTAGGAAGGAGAAAGGGCAGGACAGGAAGATGACAAGAAAAGGAAGAGGGGGGATGCTGAGAAGCAGTGAAGAAAGACAGATGAGGGAGTGAAGGATGGAAATTCCAGATGTTGCAAATTCAGAGACAGAATACAAACAAAAGATGGGGGAGGGGCAGAAAGATGAGCGAGAGAGAGATGCAGACACATCTAAAGTTAAAGAGAAAGGCAAGGGGAGAGAAGAAAGAAGAAAAGTAAAGAGGGAGGGACATGCTTACCCAGGGTTCAGGCACCAACCAGCTGATACCAGGATGGGAACCTGGGAGTTCTGAGTGGCTGGGTGATGCTGGTGGAGAGAGAAGTGCTAGACAATGTGCTGGGCTGGTGGTCAAGCACAGGTGGCCTCCCCAACCCGTCCTCCAGTGTCCAGCACGGCGGCTTTTATGATCCTAACAGCTCATTTGTGTGGCAGATTAATCACTTGAGTCAGTTCTGTTGTTAATGAGAAAAATTACCATTATCCATTCCTTCCACACACCCTTTTCTTGGATGTGCCCAGTTATAAATTAGCCATTTTCATTATTCATTTTTCCTGGATGACTCATGCTTCAGGAACTTGACATCAGTCTGGAGAGTTCGATTTCTGTGGTCATCTGCTCTCTTGCATTCCGACATGAGTTAACTGTTAAGAAAGGATGGGAGCAGCTGGAATAAGGATCAGCAATGACTCCACAAATCACTCTGGAAAGCAGCTCACCAGATTCCTGGTTCATCTTCCGAAAGCAGCCCAGGGTGGACAGGAAGCACAGATAAGAATTGATGCTATTTCTCTTCTGGTTTTAGAGGGCAGCTATACAGGTGAGGGAACGGCCATCATGAAACCTGGGAATAAGCTGGTGGAGGGTCAATAGACTTCTTGCTTATCCATTCTTGAGCCAGGTGATTTCATTTTCTGTCTAGCTTCAAACCCTGGGAGGACATCAGGACACAGGGAAGGACAGGGCTCAGGCCAGTGCTTCTCTTTCTGCTTTTAGTTATGAACTTGGGCAGATTTTTTTTTTTTTTTCCTTTTTTGCGGTAAGCGAGCCTCTCACTGTTGTGGCCTCTCCCGTTGCGGAGCACAGGCTCCGGACGCGCAGGCTCAGCGACCATGGCTCACGGGCCCAGCCGCTCCGCGGCCTGTGGGATCTTCCCGGACCGGGGCACGGACCCGTGTCCCCTGCATCGGCAGGCGGACTCTCAACCACTGCACCACCAGGGAAGCCCTTGGGCAGATTTTTGATACACCATTTCCTCAGGTGTCAAATGGGAAAGTGATGCTCACCAATGACGTTGTTGCAAGGATGAAGAATGATCTGAATTTTAACTGAATTAAAAAAAAAAAAGACTTGCTAAACTGAGTTTTAAAATCGAGTATTGGTGTATTAAAATATCCTAAAGAAATCATTATTTAAAATGTTGGGATTAGTTTTGCCGTATAGAAGTCGAATACGCCTTGTGTCCTAATGCAAAATTCTGGGGTACGGGATTAGCTTGTGTAAAATATTAAAATATAAGGATACGAATAACTTAGAGATAAACTTCAAAAAGTATAGTTACTTTAATTTTTTAAAACAGTGAATAATCCAGAAAACCCGACAATCTGAAGTGCACTCCACGAGGTTTTCACTTTTGCATGGGGTCTGATGTTGGGTTGTAAAGAGACTCAGGGCATAGACTTTAGTTAAAGATCCATATCTGATGCTAGTTGCAAAGACAGCTAGCTGTGAAGACAAAGGGCATTGAGAAAGGGGGATGATGAGGATACCCTTCCGCTCATGAATCCCACCTTCCTGTTTCTAAACTCTCCATTTGTTCCCATATTGTTATGGACTGGATGTCCAAAACTCCAAAATTCATGTTGAAACACTACCTCCCAATGTGATGGCATCTAGAGGTGAGGCCTTTGGGAGGTGATGAGGTCTTGAGGGTGGAGTTCTCATAAAAAGGGATTTGTTCTTATCAAAGGGCCTTGGGAGCTTCCTTGCCCAAGTGAAGATACAAGAAGCACCCATCTGCTACTCAGAAGAGGGTCCCACCAGCATCCAGCCATACTGCCACCCTGATCTCAGACTTCCAGCCTCCAGAACCCCAGAGGGACCAAGACACATACAGAAGCTCACCTCTGTGTCCCACCCTCCTGATCTTTGCAATTTTACTTCCCACCTTCTAATACTTTCATCTTTTCCTACTTGGCAAACTTCAATCCATCCATCAAGATCCAGCATAAACATCACCTTCTCTGATTGCGGTCCATTCCCTTCCATTCACACCACATGAATAGGGCTCCCCTGGGGCCAGGGACTAGGTTAGGAGCTGGAGAAAGGCAAAAACCCCTTCAGGCAGGGCTCTAAGGGCTCCAGGCCAGTGTGAACACCTCTACGCACTCAGGGAAATCCAGAGTCATCCCCCTGGGTTCTCTCTGTTAGCTCAGATCCCTTTGAAGAGAAAGTATGTCTCCTATTTTTTTCCTCCAGGGTCAGAATATTGTCTGGCACATGGTCTGCACTTACTAATATTTGTGGAATTAAATACTGTATTAATGATCTTTAAATTAGTTGTACATCTTCAATCGAGTTGGCTTTGCTTGTGTTTGTTCGTTTCCTTGTCTGGTTTTGTTGGTACCAGGGTGGCTAAGCCAGATGTCAGTTACAGATACCATTTTGGGGGAAAAGGACCACCACCTCCCTGGCAACATTATGAATCCAAATACTGTGGTGTGTGTAAAAACTTACAATGAACAGGAACAAATTGGTCAGCTGCCTACATCTTTCAAGATAATATAAATGAGTTGGTTTGGGGGAGGATCCCGCAAAGGAGGCTCAACTCCCCACCTCTTGGATATCCTAGTTCATTCCGGTACAAAAGCCAAATGCTGGGCTTGGTGCTCTGACCATAAATTGAGAGCTCTTCCCCTGAAAGCAGTGATTCCAGCGGTGTCTGGTGCATGTTGCATAGTGTGAGATCCCAGATAGATCACGTTTTCACGCTTACCCATCTGCCACTGCCTGCTTCTCAAAGAAACACTCAGTCATACTCTTTAAAGAGCCCCGGCTGCCGCAGGAATGTATTTTGAAAATGAAGGAGGAACAAAAAGATGAATGAGCCCCCTCTCCAGGCCCCTCCAGGCAGGGTCAGAGGCAGAGGCAAGGCCATGAGCTTTGGTCCCACAGCTGCCCTTTCTTCGCCTCCACGCCGTGCTCCCTCCCTGGGGATAATTTGGAAAGAACACTTTGTGTCCGCCTGTTTGCAGTGGAAGCTATTCAGATACTCTGAGAAAGCAGCCTGAGTGATTTGGGTGCCTCACATGAATTATCATTTTTTTAAATTTGTTTCCATTTGGTTTCAGTAATTATGCTTTTGACTTTGCAATACATTCATCGTTGTCATTGTGCTGTTTTGTTCTCCACAATAGAGGAGTAGTTCAGAGATGTTCTAGGAGAGGACCTCGGTTCCCAAGGAAGAGAAGGGGTGACACACAGCTCGCAGAAGGTAATGGGCAGGGAAATGCAAGGGATTCAAGGATCCAGCATTGATATCTCACAACATTTGTACAGAAAACAGGAAACACTGTTACTTCTGGGTTCCTAACACCAACTCAGAACAGGAGGCAGCTCTTTTATACTTCTGCTGAAATTAGCTTTTATCCTCCATCAAAATCCACAGACTGGTTTGTTCTTATTCTTTTCTTTTCTTTCCTTTTTTTCACTCTCCTGTTTTAGTTCATTTACTGCTAAAACAGAGAAAACTAGAGTGCTCACTAAACAACCAATGCATCAGGACTCTCTACCACTCCTGTGCTTTTGTCACCCGTTTGGTTGACAGGGGATATTAGAATGTGTGCTTAAGACACAGGTGGATTCCAACCGTTGTTGGACCTTCTGCAGAGAAGCCGTGTGACCTAGGGCCAGTTGACTGCCCTTTCACAACGTCATTTGGTTTGTTCATTAGTAAAATGGAGGTGATAAAACTGACTTCCTAGGGCTGTCGAGCTGATTAATGAGACATCAGTAGATTATGTTTAGCATAGTGCCTGTCACAGGGTAACCCTGGAGAAAGTGGATCTTGTTTTCATCCATATTCTCTCCACTTGAACACAAATAAAAAAGCATCCTGGCTATAGCTTTGACAATCTAGCTAATTAAATATCATGGGAGGGGAGCGGCTAGCATCACAGCCTCCTTACCCACCTCGTTCCTCTCTTCTGGGCTGGGAGAGAACTAGCAGACGATGGGCCATACTCTTTCAGACACCTGGATTCCTATTAGGCAGATTCACAGGCAAAGTCCTCCAAGCCAGGTGTGGACACTGTCTGTGTCATCTCAGACCATCCCTTCCCAGCCACGCCCTGCTCTGTTTCCCTGACTTGACTGCCCAGTTTCCTGCACAGTGGGTCTACAGGGAGACACCGTTGGAAGACCAGAGTGTAAGAACAGGGGAGAAGCAAGAGTATATCTCCCCTTACCCTTCTCTGAGCATCTCCAGCAGTTGTTGTGTCTTTTGCTGGCTCTGGTTCCAGTGGATAACCTTCCCTCCATGGTCCCCCCTCCCCTGGGCCATCCCTGCTGTGGGCACCCCTTGATCCAGATGGAATTTCTCCACTCTCTGTCACACGTGTTACCCATTCCCCTACTAAACAACATGATTCTGAGATACCTAGATGGAGTTCACTTTTCTTGACTTGGTCCCACAGCTTGACTAGACCTTGACTAGACCTTGACTAGACCTTGACTAGACCTTGACTAGACCTTGAATTCTATTGGAATAGTTTGCACTTGAACATGAAATTGTCATCAGCTAAGGAGACTCTGCAGATGAGCCTCTTCTCCCTACCTCTCCCCTAAGCCACACGAGCAGTTTTTAGCCCAGATGATTGCTTCTTTGTATTTTCAGCTGGGTCTACTCTTTGGCTTAGTAGTTACTACCTGTTGAGAAGCCTCCTTAAAATTTTAGTGAAATTCAAGACAGATCTAACTGTGGGTACGTGACCCAGTTGGTCTAAGGAGAGTCAGTTCTGGATCTTTTTCTGAAACCAACATGACTGGATACGCTGATTTATCCGTGGGTTCTGTGTCTCCAGCAGAGCCTATCACTCCTCTGTACCCCTTGTGAAACTTCCCCCTCCTGTGCTGATGTTGGAAATACCAGCACTCAGCAGTGGCACTCACATTGAGTAGTGAGGTTGAGTAGTTAATACCAGGGCACAGAGTGGGAGATAAAGCATTAGACAGACTAGAATGTTGGTCCAACTCTATTGGCTGCAACTTGCTGTTTGGACAAGTCATTCTCCAGTTCAGAAAGAACAGATTGTTGGAGCCAGAGGAAAGGAAGAAACTTAGGATGCCCAAGAAGTACTGTAGGTTGGTCACCTGCCTTTGTTTTGCTGTTGAATCACAATTTCAGGATTATGTTTGTGACTCACATTGTTTTAGAGCCACATTTCGTTACCATCTTGTCCCACTACAGAAATCACAGAATGTGACCAGGACTTGGGAGAAATCCTTTCTAAGTATTTTCTGACTTAATAACAACCCTAGGCATTCTTATAGTACACATGATTATATGGTATTTATAAAGGTGGAGCCTGTTGCTCACAACTGTGAGAGGGAAGGAGATGAACCCAGGGATGTCTACCTTAGAAGCCCAGCTTCTTCTTGCTGTACCAGCTTCTTGCTGGTGTCCAGACTCATCTCACAAGCAAGAATACTGCCTGGTTCTTAGAAAGCATTCAGCCAGCATTTGCAAAACATGGATAAAACTATTCAGGGGAAACTCACTCCGAGACCTCATTGTTCCTCATTGCTTTCTCACTGAGGAACTGAGACAGACTCAGTTTGCAGGGCTCTTTTTTTTAAAACAATATTTAGGGCAGGTGGTACCCCATTGAAAGGCTAGCAGAACAGTTAAGCATACTGACTCTGACTCAAAGGCCCAACACTATAGCTTAGGGCAAATCAAGTAACCTCCGTAAAATGTAGTTTCCTACAATGTAAAATGGACCTAGTGAGACTTATTCAGATTTGCCAGGGACATTTAATGAAAACAATAAAGTGCTTGCTATAATAAATATAGTAAATGTGAAATGAGCTGTCTCTCTTATTAATATTTTATAGGATACATATTACTAATAGGAGAATAGTCACAGATATCACCCTTTTCAAATTACACACACACAAAGGATCTAATGACTAGACTCCCCAATTTTCTCCTTCCTACAGGAAGGTTCTTTCCAGTTGAGAGGAGGGATAGGTGGGTCTACATTTTAAGGGCTGAGAGATCTGAAAGAGAAGGGAAGGCAGAAAAAGAGCCACGTGAATAAGGGACAGAAGACAAGATGGTTCTGTGTGTTTATTGTGGGTAGATGTGTTTAAGAAGAGTGATCATGCAGGACCGGGAAGCGGGGCAAGGAACATGCTCGTAACTGTTTCTATGGACTGTCACCACATCCCTTTCAATAGACTGCAGGAAAATGGAGTAGAGAATTGGAATCCTTTTACTTACTTCTGTTTCGTAAACTTTTTGGACATAAAAAACTCCATGGTCAAACTATGTGTGCCCAGTTATAACCCCATCAGTTTTTTTTTTTCTCAGTACAAGGGCCTCTCACTGCTGTGGGCTTTCCCATTGCGGGGCACAGGCTGTGGACGCGCAGGTTCAGCGGCCATGGCTCACGGGCCCAGCCGCTCCACGGCATGTGGGATCTTCCCAGACCGGGGCACGAACCCGCATCCCCTGCATCGGCAGGCGGACTGTCAACCACTGCACCACCAGGGAAGCCCAACCCCAACAGTTTTGCGAATAGAGCATGTTTAGTAACAATAGACACTCGTGGTTTTGTGCCTGGGGACGGAGAACTCCTTATCTCAAAGGCCAGCAGTTTTTCATCCATCTTTTGTCCAACTGATATAAAGAGAAATCCTTCCCAGGCTACAGATTAATAGCAATTATCTCATTCAGTCTAAAAACAACAACAACAACAAAAACAAAAAACAAACAAGAAAGCCCTTCTAACTCAAGCCCCCACCCCCAACTGTAGTTCTTCATTGAGTGGTCCTCACCTGGCTGGGCTACTAACAGCTAGTCGACTTCAGGGCTGGGATAGTAAAGTAGAATTTTAAGGAAACACATCTTAGTAAACAACATCTGGACAAAGCAAAGAAGAAACGGGAGTGTAGTCGGGCATCACCCGTGCAGTGACAGATTGCATCTTTAATAAGCAGTCGCTTAATTAGAAAAGTAATTTGTAAGAGACATTAACGGAATGTGAGTATTCAACTTTGACCAACACACTTGCATTGAAGTCTAGGCTCTGTCACATATTGAGGCGTATGTTTCAAATCTGAGGATGATGCCACCCAGTCCGTGAGCTCTCAGTGTGGACTCAAAACTGTACTGGTTGAAGAATAATACCGAATATTTGCAAGCACTTTAAAATTTACATCTGCTCACTTCCCTTCCCCCAGCAGAGAGCTAATCAAGAGACGAAGAAAGACCCTGGGGGCTGAGGGAGGGGAGAGTGCCCCTTACCCACAGTCACGGTGTATGCAGTTAGGAGACAAATCACAGCCTTACCCGAAGGATTTCCTCAGTGTTGCCAAAAGAGGATACCTGAGATAAGTTGTCAGTCAAGGGACAAGGTGAATTACAGACATCAAGGAAATGGAACAAGCACCCAGGCTGAAGTGCTACAACAAGAAATAACAAGAAGCCAAGGGGGAGGGGACAAGGGAGAGGGATGGACTGGGAATTTGGGGTTGGTAGATGCAAACTATAACATTTAGAATGGACAAACAACAAGGTCCTACTGTACAGCACAGGGAACTCTATCCAATCTCCTAGGATAAACCATAATGGAAGAGACTATATTAACAAGAACATATATATGTGTAAAACTGAGTCACTTTGCTGTACAGCAGAGATTCACGCAACATTGTAAATCAACTATACTTCAATTAAAAAAAAAAGAGTTTTTTTGGGAAAAAAAGAAAAGTAGCAAGAAACTACAGGTCAGGACAGGAAGCTCCATCCAAACAATTGTTTTGAACCCTGGTTGCACAGTAGAGTATAATTTTTAAAAACACTGATAGCAGTACCCCATCCCAGACCAATCTGATGAGAAACTTGGTCATTGAGACCAGACTTTGTTTATTTAAGTTCCCAGATGATTCTAATGTGCATCCAAGGTTGAAAACCATCAAATGAAAGTATCTGAGCGTAGCATAGTGTGGACACAGGAAAGCAGCTGTGGAATTGGTCAGATCTAGATTAATGTCCCATATTTGTAAAAAAAACATTTTTTGTTAATTTTCGCTTATCATACAAGGAAGGAGGCTTTAAGCAATTTTGTCTGAGCCTTATTTTCCCCATCTGTAATATTGAAATAATAATGCTGCCTGCTTAAAGTTTTTACTAGTACTAAAATTCTGATACCCACTATGCCACTCAATCTGCCCTCTAGTAGAAAATTACTGTGTCAATTTCATAAATACTTATTAAACACTAAATATGTGCTCAGATATTCCCAGATGAATAAGACAGAAATGGCATTTATCCTCCAGAACAGGGGCTTTCAAAGTTAACATCCATCAGAATCACCTTGACAAAAAACTGCTGGTACCCACCCCAGAATGTCTCCTTCTGTAGGTCTGGGGTGTGACCTGATTATTATCTTTCCAAAGACATTTCCTAGTGATGCTGATGCTGCCGGTGAGAGCAGACCCCGCTTTGAAAAACATTGTCCTGGGAAATGACAAACGATTAGGAAGAACAGGCAGTTGAAAAATGGGATAAGTGCTATGAATAGAGAGTGTCTGGGTGGCTGATGGGAGCCTAAGGAGAAAAAAGGAGGTGACTTGAACTTCCTCCAGGGAGTGAGGACATCAGGGAAAATTTCCTGAGAAGAGGTAACGATGAGAAAGAGTTAAGGGATAGAAGAGATAGGAGAGTCTCTAGGTGGAGGGAATCGGAGAAGTTAGAGCATACTTGGAACACAGGGGGACCCAGAGAAGGTGGGTGAGTTTGGGGCATGGATTGTGGGGGGCAAGGGTGCTGAGGGCAGACAGGTAAGGGGCAAAAATGGGGAGGGACTTTGATGCTTAAAAGTCATTTATGCCAAGGGCAGTAGAAGGTCATTGAAAAGCACAGATGGTCAGGATTGCTATGAAAAGATCTCCGTGGCTGCCCCCGCTGGGGTGGGGAAAATATTGGGATGGAAATTGAGACTGGAAGGTCTCCACTCTGGGAGGGTGCTTGGGCTGGGGCTTGACTCAGACGATTTCTTGTTATTAAATGGAACTGGTCTAGGGTAAAAGATAAAGACTCTGGTCCACCAGACAAGGAAACTTGGATATCCAAAGGGGAGCTTCTTCTGAGTATTGGGAACTCAAAATCTTCATAGATAAGTTCTGAGAGGTTTGAGAGAAAAGCCAGGGAGGAAACCTGGAGAAAGCACATATTTCCACCTGGAAGGTGGCTGTGTGAGTTTCCTGCAGCTGCTGTAACAAATTCCCACAAACTTAGTGGCTTAAAAACTGTACACGTTTCTTACAGTTCTGGAGGTCAGAAGTCCTAAAATCATGGTGTCACAGGACTGCATCTCTTCTAGAGGCTGTAGGGAATAATCCATTCCCTTGTCCTTTCCAAATTTCAGAGGCTTACTGGGTAACCCAGGATAATCTCCCTGTCTGAGGTTCTTAATTTAATCACATCTACAAAGTCCTTCTTGTGACACAAGGTAACATTTATTTATAAGTTTTAGGAATTAGGAGATGGACATGTTTGGGGACCTTTATTCTGCATATCACAGTGGCAAAATGGTACATGGGTGATTGTTTGAGGGCACAATTTGCAACACAATGGAAGACAAGAAGGGTCAGAATGCTAAAGATTAAGAAAGAAAATTATAAAATGAAATGAAATCCCTTCCATGAGCCAGTTTTGTATATTTCTTTTTAAAATAACTTAGTAGGACAGACTTAAGTCAAAGTCTTCTCTGTAATGACTGATGGAATTATTTTATTTTTTCTTCATTTATTGAATGTTTTAAAGCCCACCTTTCCTTCCCTCCCCCCTTTCCTTCCTCCCTCCCTTCCTTCCTTCCTTTTCTGATGCCCTTTCTGTGGGCTCCGATTTCAAAACTTTAGAAATAATACACCAGTAGCTGTGTGACAGCTCTGAGATAACAAACTCATTTTCCAATCATACAAATGTTTTTAAAACTCCCTGAATCATCCCAAATTTTACTTGCATTAAAAAAAAGGAACATAAAATTATTGACTTTGTTTTTTCATTTCTTCTCCACACTGTTCTCTTATTTTTGAAGTTCACTTTCATGTAGCTTGAAAGGACTTATTTTTCCATTGGAAATTATCTCCTATGTTCACTAAATAATACAATTTTTAAAATATCTGTATTTTAAATCTGAAAACAACTATCTTTATACAGTATTTTGATGAATCCCCATGGTTAAGTTTCATGTAAAGTGTTTTTCCACTTCTGAAATAATTTTTCTAAAGAAAATAAGACAGTACTTCCCCCCCCCCAATCCAGAAGTACTTTTTGGTATGTGACAAGAGTGTGGCACTGGAATAAATCAGGTTATTTTAAGTTCTGTAAATTTTGAGGTAAATATGCACACACTTGCATATGTAAAATGTTATTCCCTTTTATCCAGACGTCTCTGATACCAAAATAGTATTATATCCATTTGTGAACAGTTTAGGAATATCAGTTCTTTACAAGCTAATGGGAAAGGATATCTATCTTTGGAAGCATAGGATTATTTGAACAGTTGTGAGTTTCTCACTTAAGATGCACACACAGAGGAAGTGAATTCCACACTTAGCCATGTTATAGGTAAAGAATGAAGGCTATAAAGACATTTATCTCCCATACAGTGTCTCAAACAATGTACCAACCCCAGAATCTCACCAAAAAACAAATAGAAAATCGTAATGGATGTAATCTAGAAAGAAGATATATGACGTGAAAAAAAAATATGAGATTCAGCAAAAGACAAAAATTAATAAAGGACAAAGAAATATGTAATAAATAATAATTATTGACAGTAAGGAAATGATTCTACAGTGGAAGCTTTCATAGCTACAAATTTAAGACTGATAAAAGGAAAAGCAAAAAAAAGGAAATAAAAATAATGTCTCAATACCACAAGGTTTTATTTTTATTTAAAATAAATTTATTTTTCCTTAAAGTTTTTACCTGAAAATGGTTCATTTGTCCAGTTTTGGGGTCGAGGTTTTCTAACTTGAGTGCGCCTTTGCTGAATAGTTTTCTACATGTTGTTTCTGACAAATCACATCTACTTCATATCACTAGTGGTTTTTTCTTTTAATTTCTTTTAATTAGAGAGAGAAATAATTAATTTGACAAGAAATCAGAGTGTCAGATCTTCCTAGTATTTTATAAATGTTTTCATTCTTTTACATTTATCTTATCTACATGTAATTAGACAGCATTTTTATGTTACTCAACTTTTTCCAATCATTCAGTGTGGTTTTCATGGAAACAACTCTTTCCTTTTGCACTTAGGTTCCGTTGATTTGTGTAATATTAATTAAACCACGTGGTTTATACCTGGTATAATCAGTTTTGAGGAGAAACAAAAGTGGCACTTCTATGGGAACAGAAGAGCAGAGGCACACAAGGCAGCAGATTTGTCCCATGGTAGTGGCCTCCAACCTGCATTTTACAGAGAAAATGCAGAGAACCAGTTAACCTGGCAGGTCAGTTAAGTATAGGTCAGCTGAGAAAGCCTCTGCTGTCCAACTATAGCAATTACTATGAAATTGTAATTTTATGTGTTTAATAAGAAACTGAAGCTAAATTTCTGGTAAAAGGTAACATAGGAATAGTGAAGAGTAAATGAAAGTAAAAGGAGATTAAAGTCTGTGTCTTCCTCAGGTACATGGAGAACACAAAGATAAATGTAGACTTTAAAAAAAAATTTATTGGAGTATAGTTGATTTATAATGCTGTGTTAGTTTCAGGTATACAGCGAAGTGGGTCAGTTATACATGTATCCACTCTTTTTTAGGTTATTTTCCCATATAGGTCATTATAAATGTAGACTTTAAAAAAAAATTTATTGGAGTATAGTTGATTTATAATGCTGTGTTAGTTTCAGGTATACAGCGAAGTGGGTCAGTTATACATGTATCCACTCTTTTTTAGGTTATTTTCCCATATAGGTCATTATAAATGTAGACTTTTTCAGAAGGAAAAGTTAAATGTGAGTGTTAATATACGAAAGTAGCCATAAAATTTATTAAATGAATCTCTAACTTCTATACGAAAAGAGTAGAAGTGTCTTTCTAATTCAAGACTGAAAAAGATAAAAACCTAATAACAGAATAATAAGAAAAAAAGCAAAATAATATGATTTCTTTGTGTTCAAGTATATATTAAGTACAATAAATAAATATAGGTGAGACTCATCTGTTAAAAAAGAGACTAAGATTTAATTTTTTATTTAATTCAACTGTGCTTACATTTATGTGTCATAATGGCCTTGTGGTTATATAAGAAACAATCACAGTTTTAAGAAATGCTTACTGAATATGCATACAGAAATGAAATATGTGTGACTTTGCTTTCAATTATTTCAGTTCAGACAAACAAAGAGGCTAGATGAAGTAAATATGGTAAAATCTTAGTAATTGTTGAATCTAGGTGAAGAGAGCATCGAAAGTCCATTGTATTATAACTTACTATTAATACACTTGATATTTTTATTAAGAAGAATCTTGAGGGATTCAGCTAAAGTGGTGTTCAGAAGGAAATACAAAGCTGAGAAGCATTTATTAGAAAAGAAGAAAGTTTGAAAATAAACAAGTGTTCAACTCCACCAGATTTTTTGGTCACCATTTAAAATTATAATTTGGTAAGTTTTAAGAAAATGCATACAACTGGAACACTTCACCGAAATTATGATATTGAACATGCAAGATTCAATATTTAAAGAATGTTACTTATCTCTCATTTAACCTATAAATTTATAATTTAATGCAATCTAATCAAAAGCCCAGTAGCATTCTTCAGAATATATGACAAATTGAGTTAAAAATTTCACATGAATAATAAATGTGCAAAATAGACAATATAAATTCACAAATTTTAAAAAATGTGGTTACATTTTCTCCACCAAATACCAAGATATATTATATGTTATGGAACTTAAATTGCAGAGTATTGTCCAACAAATGATAAATAGATCATTGAACTACGATGAGTTCAATCATGAATACAGAAGCAGACCGTTGCTTATATGAGAACTTAGCATGTCTGGAGAAGATATGACTATCAGTAGGTGTGACAGAAACTCTGCCAGATATTTGCCAAATCATTTCATTGTTTTCCTGGGCACAAGGGAACTGACATTCCCAATCTCTCCTTGCGTCTAGGAATGAGTCAGTGGAATATAAATGGAAGTGATATACAGCATTTCCAGATATGGTCCCTAAAATGTCCCAAGTGATTAGTCACATTTTCTCCACTCTGCATGATTGTAAGTGCAGGACTCCAAGATGGTAGAAGTTTAAGATGGAACGAACCCGATCTCTGTGACCTTCCATGGAGGGGGAGATTCCAGTCGGAACAAGAAGCTGATCTGCATTGAGCTGTGTAAGTCAAAGAGAAACAAGGATTGTTACAACAGTTAGAATTTAATCCCTAATTAGTACAGTACAGGAAACAACTAACTAATGTGTGGCATGGAGGAAATGCTCATCCATTATAAAGGAAAAACAAAACAAAACAAAACTGCAATATAACTAGTATCCTGCTTCCTAGCAGAGAAAAATATTCAAGGAGGAATAAATACCCAATAATTTAAAAATACTTTTAACAGTATAATAGGAGAATATCCTGTGACTATGGAATGAAGAGGGCTTCCTTAAGCAAAGCATACAATGGAATAAAACAAGAATCTTAAAGAAAAAAATGACATTTAAATATATCAAAATCCTAAAAAGAAATCTCAGATCAAAAATATTAATGAACACAATACAAGACATAACACTAGGCACTAGGAGAGAAGACATTCACAATATATAAAACAGTATTATTATTCAAAATATATAAAGGATGTCTAAAAATTAATGTTTGAAAACTCATGTTGAAAATCATGAAAAGGAAAATAAGTGAAAATTATCAGAAGAGGAAATTCAATGGCCCATGCATTGAGGAAAAGATGCTCAGCTTCTCCAGCTATCAGGAAATACAAATTAAACAAGAATTAATAGCATTTATCACATGTTACATTGGCAAAGATTAAATGATTTGATAATCCAAATGTTGGAGAACTCATCCACCACTGATAGGACTCAGAGTGCTGGAGACCTCTTGGAGCACAATTTAGCATTACCTGGGACAGCTGGGCATGCCCAGCTACCGAGCAATACCAATTGTAATTGCTTCCCTAGACCAACATTTCCACATGTGCCCAGAAGAACCATGCAATATATCCAATGCATCACAGTTTGCAAGAGCAAAGGGATTGGAGATTACCTTAAAGTCTATCAACATGGGAATGGTTAAATAAAACATGGTATCTACATCTGGCGGAATAGCTCTTAAAGACACAAACTAGATAGATGGATTTCCTCCTTAATACATATCAAAAAACATAATATTTTGTGAAAAAAATCATGTTGCAGAACACAATATCTAGCACTCTTCAATCTATTAATGCATGGTTAATTAATTATACAGATCGTATACATTAATTTTTTCTTTGGATTGCATGTAAATGTAAAAGTATAATAATGGGATTACAAAAGCACACACTATTGTTGGAGTTCTAACAGATAACAGATGGTACACTGAAATCGGGGGAATTTGAGAGGAGTTTAGTCTGGGACAATCTATATTTCTGGTCATTTTTTAAAAATTTGTTTTCCTTTTTTATGGGACAATTTGTAAAAGTCTGGTCAGCTTTGGTGAAATTATCCAAGTATAGTACAAGAGTTGGGTCTGGTAAGAGCAGGAAACTTGGGCCACCCCTAGGCCTGAATGGGTCCATGTAGGTAGTAGTTGCTGGAGAGGAGGTTGTATGGAGGGGGACACAGCCAGGCCATGGCAACCCTGCAGGGATGGAGCTAACGGAACAAAAACTCCAAATTTAGTACTTTTCTCCAGAAACCTTGATAAAATTCCTGTCTACACTTCCTTTGTCTCTTTTCCTTCTTTCCCAAGTCTGTACAATATGGATGGTTCATTGTTCTGATTCGTGCTGAAATTTTTATTTTGGAATCTGAAAAAATAAATACTTCCTGCTGTTTCATTCTAATCCAGTATTCCTGTATTACATTGCATTGAAGGACTGGGAGACAGAAATGTGGGTTCTTCTTATCTTGTGTCTGCTTCTCATTAGACATGAGAAACTGAGCAAGTCATACCCCCATTCTGGACCTCAGTTTTCTCATCTCTAAAATAGGGATGATAATAGTGACAGCAAAGGGTTCTTGAGAAGGTCACGTGAGATAAGATGATCCTCTGCCATCTGAAGTAGTGTTTCTCAGACTTTAAGGTGCATATGAATCACCTGGGGAGCTCGTTAAAAATCAACATTCTGATTCACTGCACATAAGCTAGGGCCTGAGATTATAGTGGACATGATGTTGGTGCAATGATCACACCTCTCATGGCAAGACATTGGACATTGAGATGAAAGTGTTGCATCCCCAAACAAGTTTACGGAATCCTAATGGTAAACAGGTATCTTTACTGCTGGACTTTCCAGTAGCTCAGATCTACTCGCTGTTCACAAGGACCCCTCAGGGAGACTGATAGTGTTCACAGAAGAATCTGAGACAGGGTGGTCAACAGAATAGATCCCTAGCATGGGACTTATAGACACCCATGATTCAAAGCCTTCCTACCTGGCCAGACTTAGATAAGTCAAAGCAGAGAGTAAAATATGCTGCATGCAGTCAATAGATTTCACCGTTTAATAATCAAGCCCCTAATTAAAAATAAGTAATTCATAAGAGCAATTAATATTAGGTGCCTAAGTAGGTTTGTTCAACGTTCTTGGCATTTAAATAGAGGATGAAGATTAGAATTTCTTTCTTCTCCCAGAAAATATTTCTTTAAGAAACGAGTCTTGAGCAAATACATGTTTTTACTTAGTTTGAAGACAAATATAATCCCTACACTGGAGGCTACTATAATGCTAGGCTACTTGTAAACACATCCTTGGACAGGGCACTTTTAAGGATTTACTTATTCAGTCAACAAATATTTATTTATAGTCTACTAAGCCCCAGTCACTGTGTTGCACATGAGTTATACTGTGGCAAAGAACAGCCATGGAGCATATCACTGCCCTCAAGAAACTTACATTCTAGGCGGCCAGACACTCACATATGATATAAGTAAGCAGGGAGTTCAGTGAAAAAATAAAACAGGGTGATAGAACACTAAGTCACTGGGGAGGTTGCTTGACTAAGAGGGCCTTCCAGAGGAGGTGTGCTTTACGAGGAGACCTGTAAGATGAGATGTGGGAGCTTTCCAGCCTGGGAAAATGTGCCAAGGCTAAATACAGTTCAGTTGGCTAGAGTACTAGGAAACAAAGAGGTAAGTGGCATTGCATGAAGTTGGGAGAAGTACATAAGCAGAGACCAATTTCTGTATCCTGCATTGTGCCTCATAATGAGGGCTTTGGATTTTAAACTTACTTCCGTGGGAAGACATTGGAGTGTTCGCTTTAAAAGAAAAATGATTGACAGATTTTAAAATGTATCCTGGTTCTCTGACGGGCTAGTCAGGAAGTGACCAGTTGGTAGACTACTACAGTAAGCACAGCAAGAGATCATGGTGGCTTGAACCACCAGCCAATATCCTGACATTGGAGTTGGGGATTGGTGTGGGGATTGGAGATGTAAGTGTGGTACAGGAGTTGGACTGGGGTGGGTTATTGAGAGAATAGAAAGAGCAAGGGACTCCTACCTTCTGATATTAACACTGGGGTGAGGAAGAGTAGGGAGGGGAAGGCAATACAGGAAGACTAGGAGGAAAATACATTTAGGATGAACAGGGATTCATCTTGAACAAATTATTTTTGAGGTTCCTATCATATACCCAAGTGGAGAGGTCAAACGTCTAAGAGCTCGTTGAAGTCTGAGAGCCTTTGGTTTATACAAGCTATTTAGAGCCATGAAAAAGAATGAGAAAATCTGGAGAGACATTAGAGAGAGAAGAAGGAAGAGAATCCAGACCCCACGTGGTGTGAGGGTTCACCATATCTGGAGGTTGGGAAGGAGTATCCTGTGTGCAGGAGGAGTACTGGGAGATGGTGGTGTCTGAGAGTTAAGTGAGGATAGAGTTTCATGAAATGGGGACAGATCAAAGCATTGACTATTCAGCCAAGGGGCTGAAAAAAGGGCAAGCAGAAGTGTGCCCCAGTGCTGGACTGTGCTGAATGGTGAGAAAGCTAAGACAGTCTCTGCCTCAAAGAACTAACCGTCTGGAGGGAACATTCATGTCCACAGGTGATGAGTTTACATCTTCGAAGTTCAACGGTGATGCATTACCAGGGGCCGCTAGCCAGTCGTCTACTCATGCTCTTCTGAGAAGGTAATAGAGATTTACTTCCTTCTACTACATTTGTTTGCTTTTTGTTTGTTTGTTTTAGCTCTAACACTAGATTGTAAACTCCCCAGCGCCATCTATAGCAGCTTCAGCAGAGAAAACACTCAATGAATGTTTACTGAATAATGAATAAAATATGTGGAAACTCTCGCAAAACTTTATGTTTTTAAATACCATATGCATACAGTTATTTTATTATTCTTGTTGTGAGAATTGGTAAATTAACATCTTCATGGGACCTAGCATGATATCTGAGAAAATACTATGATAGGAAGCAGATGACAAGCACCACAAATTTCCCCACCCCCCTCCCCAAATATAAAACAGAATTTGAGGCGGGGAAGAAACGACACACTGAATTGTTCCTTCCTCGTCTACTTGTGCTTTTTCACTTGGGTTATTCCTCCTCTAGACTTCCCATCCCCTTTTCCAATGAAGGAAGATAGAGAAGAAGGAAGTGAGACATAGTCAAACGTGGAATGTGGCAGGAGAAGTGAGCCAGAGAATCCACAGAACTGTGTATCATACCAAGAACTGAGGAATGGAAGTAAAGAGGCCAAGGGAAGAGGAACTAGTAACCTTGAACCTACCTCTCCGACAAATACTGCTTCCAGTCCAGATCTGCTTGCTTGGCCAGCCCATTTGTCAACACAACCTGATCGCCCTCCCAATGTGCTCACCCATTCCCCTCTCCAGGCAGCCATTGAAGTGGCCTCAGGGGACCCAAAGCTTCAGGTTAAAATAATAGATTTGACTGTAGAAGGTAAACCCAGCCACTCCTAAGGCACAAAACCAAACAACCACCCCAAATAAAAGTCATCCTCCACTGCTTCAGGACATGTGAAAAATTCAACTTGAGAGCTGAGAAAAACACAACTCCAAAGACTTTGGCAACACTGCAACATTTGCCACCACCAACAGAGGGATAAGCAGACTGGACAGTCTACGTAGGGGAGGTGTCAAGATGATGACTTGTTTATTGTGTACAAAGTGACCATGGAGATGTGGATAATCAACTGCAATAACAGCAACAAAGTTTACAGTTTCTATAAACCACTTTCTTTCAGGCTCCTCTATGATATACTTTGAGTAAATTATCATCATCTCCACTCTACAAATTGAAAAGCTAAGTAAGAATGAGGAATGCATGTAAAACCATGATAAGCTTCCCTTAACCTGGTCTGTCCTACCACAGCACCATCTCAGGCTCCAGGCACAGGCTTCAGCGTAAGGGTGGATGAGCATCAGTGTCTGGTGTTACTAGTTGGAGAAACAGTGTGTGGAAGACATATCTATCCTAGGAGGAAAGGGTGAATTTGAGTGGTTAAACCAAGGAAGCTTATCAGAGATTGCAGTGGAAGATGTTAAACAGGGACCAGGTGCTGTGGTGAGTCTACTGTATGGCATATATACTGAGCTTGGAAAGGAATGGAAACCAGGAAGGGAGACTCATGCAAAGGCAGGCCAGTGAAATTCAAGCAGCCCAACTCCTCTGCTTAAAGAGCAGGTGCACACCTTGGTTGAGAGCCTAGAGTTTGGGGCCCCTCTGCTCTGACTTTCTAGAAGTTCCAGAAGAGCTTCTAAAGCTTGTCATACTTTGGTTCCTCTGTATCTTTGCTCACGCTGTGCCCCTCACCTGGAATGCCTTGCCCTCTTATCCCTCTGGCCAGCTCTTTTTCTTCTTTGCTTCCCCATTCTGCTCATGTGGCGCTCCTCTCACAAGCTGCCTGGGAACAAATGATCTCAGCTATTTGGGCTGTTCCTCCACCTCCATGTTGAATGGCCTCTAGGTCAGGGCCTGTCCCACCTTGGGTTGTTGCCAAGCACCTCCAGCCTCCAGGTGGTTGGTGTCCTCATCCCCTTGGTGGCCCCAGCCCAGAGCCCGACACAAGATTCTGCTTCATGAATATTTTTGCACTAAATAATACATGAATAAATGAATGACTTTAATGATCATCAAGTTTACAGGAGCTTTCTAGACCCCAGCTAGACCCTGCTATTTTTACTATTTCTTTCACACCACTGAGATCAGAGGCGATACAGCAACATCTTTAAAATAACAGCTTTTGGTTCCAGATATAACTGGATTGAAGTCTCTATTTGACTATTAACTAGCTGAGATTTTTAGTTATTTAACTGATCTAAACCTTATTTGTAAAATGGATTACTATGAAGGGTATATGAGGCCATGGATGTCAATTATTTATCACAGAGTTGTAGTAGTAGTAGTAGTGGTAGTGGTAGTGGTAGTGGTAGTAGAAGTAGTAGAGCTAGTAATCATCATCATTGTCGCCATGGTAGCAGCAACAGCAGCAATAGTACTGTTGGTGATAACAATAGTAGTAGCAGTAGGAGCCATCACAGTAGTAGTATTGGTAGTAATATAAATAATAATATCAACAGCATTAAAGGTAATAGTAATAGTAGTAGTAGGCATAAGTATAGTAGTAATTATTAAGTTGATGGTTCAGAAACCTTGCTTGTTTTATTATCTCCAGACATAGACAGAACCATAGTGCCATAGTTTTGACAACTCAGGGTGCTATCAGGAGACAATCAGTCTCATAATGGAAAAAAAAAAAAAAAGTAAATGTTTTAAAGGAATTTCCATTAATGCCAATCCTCAAAAAATCAGATCTAAAATTATGATACTGTTTGTAGAGTTTTCTACTTAAAAGTTCTAAGAAATATTAAAGCAGTACATCTGAAATGAGAAACCAAATTTCTTATTTCAGGGAGAGCCACTAGGGCTGCAGGACCGCTAGTTGGGTGAGGCAGCTGTCCAGCTTAGGATTCAGCAGATAAATGGGAAATTGGCTGTCCTGCAGGGCATGGGTTTATCCTCAAAGCTGGACCTAGAAGAATTCATATCTCAGTGGTGTCCACAGGCTGTGCCTCTCCCTCTGGCTTTCCAACTTGGCTCGTGCAAACAGTCTCATTAATCCCCGGTCAAGTGCAAGCATGCAAACACTCGATGAAAGAGAATGAAAGAAAGGATGGTCCTTGGATCAACAGGAACATGAAGATTTCCAGGATGCCTCCCTTCTAACTTTAACAATAGCCAGAGAGTGCTTGACAGAGCAGCTGAGGGTGACGTTTGTGGTCCTAGATGCCCGTGGCCCCACTCCCGCCGGCCAGACTCTTGGTTTGGAAAGAGCCTCTGGCATACTGATCTGATGTCGTTAAGAGACCTCTGCTTTCTAATGCAGGATGCATTCAAAATTGTTTGTGACAGTCGTGCCTCCACCCTCGTAATTATTTAATCCTTCTGGAATGTGGAGAATTGGCATGAGATACTGGACTGGGAGTCCATGACAAGTCAGCTTCCTTCTCTCTTGACACAGGACATCTTCATACCTGGAGCTGCAGGAATGGGACAAAAGTCCATTGGAGAAGAGCTTGTTCATTCTAGTTGGAGCTAAAATCAGACTTGACTGACGTGCTAAGTGCTGAAATTACTTGTGTCTACCTGGGAGACAATCAAGGGACAGAGACCAAACTAAATGGGCTTGTGATCCTCTTTCTCTCTGCTTCTCTTTCTCTCTTTTTTCTTAACACACTAAAACTGAAAAGTCAAATCCATTAAGCAATTCATACTTTGGTTTTCAAAAGACAGCAAATGTATACTCTGAGCAAGGGAAGCAAGTCTTTTCTTGCATCTGAGTTAAGGAACACTGAGTCTTTCCATTCAGGCCCTTCAAGGTGCATCAAGTTGAAGGGTGATCTAATCAGCTTTCAAGGCAAAAGTTGTATTCATTGTCTGCACAGTTCTATTCAATAATTATTCCCCCATTGAACACACATAGACTCTTCATTTAACCTTGATCTTACATCTGCAAAATGAAATCAAACATCCTATTCAAGGAGCAAACACAGAGAAACTGGATGCTCCCAACACAAGACTTGACCCTGTGTAGATGCTCAAAAGTATCTGTTAAAGGAAAGAGTGCATTTTGCTAAGTGAACAAAACAATGATTCATAGAAGTGAGAGCAGAAAAGGAAGTCATAATAAATACAGTTTAGCACTCCCACTTCACTAATGAACTAGACCCACACAGGTGTATTAACTGAGCCAAGGTCATACGGGTGTATCATGGCAGAGCATAAGTGTTCTCCAAAATCCTAGGCCAATGTCTATTAGCTACAGGTCAACGGATAAAGTTGCTGCTAACTAAAGGGCAGTTGGAAATTCCCCTTTCTCTTTACATTTTTTTCAAAAAAATTTAATAGTGGTAGTAAGAATACAATTAAAAGAATAGCCTTCTTGACTACTTCTCATTTTCCTGAAAGCTTTCAGAAACAATGATGCCAATAATACAAAAAGTGATGCTGGTCCAGTGGTGCTTGGAGTTCAGTTCATGGACTGGCAGCCTCAATATCCCTGGGTAGCTTTTCAGCCTGGGTAGGCCCAAGGAATTAGTATTTCAACAAGTTCTCTGGGAAATTCTGAATTATGCTACATTTTGAGGACCACTGATCTACAGACTGATGCCTGTAAAAACACCCATAGCCCTGAAAAGCATGCTTATGATTGTGGCAAGGGTTGTTGATTGATTACTTACTCTCTTCTCCCTTGTCTATCCTCTAGTACAGAGACTTAGAAAGTCAGGTGTTTTCTTGCAGCTAGAGGTGGTCATGAAACTGAGTTCTTCCAACTGAGATGTAAGTAGGGATCTAGGGGTGTTTGGGAAAGATATTTCTTTCCTGATCAGAAAAAGGTACATGAGGAGAAACCTCATGTCTATGTCAACTTATGTTCCTGACTTTGAATGCAATGTGTGTGGATCTGATGCTTGTTGTTCAGCAGCTATTTTGTAGCCAAGAGGAGGAAGTCAAGAGAATGACAAAGATGCCAACCTAAAACAGTGACTTTAAAATGCCAAACTATGGCAGTATATCCTTGAGAGAAAAAAACCGTGTTTCTAGTTATACATATATTATCAAAGCTACCATTTTGCTCAGTTTGCCTCTACAATAACTATGAGTAACTATTATATAACAAAATGAAGTATAAATTTCTGCATAACTTTGCATTAAAATGAAATACTATCAACTCATAGATTGAATGCTGGCCTGTAAAGAGGTACTAATTATGTAGCAAAAGGAAAAGAGGGAGAGAAGCAAAGAATGAGAAGGCATGGGCTTGTTAAGGTATCTATTTCTTTTGCAGGGTAGTCGTAGGAAGCTACTCACAATCTGAGTAGCTTAAAGAAACAGAACCGTATTCTCCCCTGGTTCTGTAGGCCAGAATTCTGAAATCAAGGTGTCAGCAGTGTCGGTTCCTTCTGAAGGCCCTAGAAGAGACGCAATTCTCTTCCTTTTGTTACAGATTGAATTTGTCTCCCCAAAAGATGTTGAATTTCTCAGTCCCAGTACCTGTAAATGTGACCTTATTTGGAAATAGGATTTTTACAGATGATCAAGTAAAAAGGAGGTCTTTAGGGCAGGCCCCAATCCTATATGACTCTGTCCTTATAGAAAGGAGAAATTTGGACAAGGAGATAGACATGCATAGAGGGACGACAGTGTGAAATAGGGACAATGCCATGTATAAGCCAAGGAACATGTGAGTCTACCAGAAGCTAGGAGAAGGGCATGGAACAAATACTTCCTCACTGCCCTCAGAAGGAACCAACCCTCCAGCACCCTTCCAGCTTCTAGTGGCTGCCAGCTGTCCTTGGAATTCCTTGGTTTGTAGAGCACCCCTCCCATTTCTACCTTCATCTTCACATGGCTTTCCCCTCTGTATCTCTGTGCCTCAAATCTCCCTCTCTTTTCTCAGGAAGGATTTGTCATCGGATTTAGGACTCATTCTAAATCCAAGATGAGTTGATCTGGAGATAGTTATTTACATCTGCAGGATCCTATTTATAAATAAGGTTACATTCATAGGATTGTACATATCTTTTGGGGGAACACAATTCAACCTAGTGCAAGGTGTTAATATTCTAGCAGGAAAACATAATTTAATGGTTAATAATGTGATAACTCTGTAAAAGACCCATTGTATACCATCTTGTATCCTCAATAACCACGGTGTCAGAAAAGGGGAAGAGAAAAGAAAAGTGGGACAGGACAAGAAGTGGTTGACTTTGAACTGTTCCTTCAGTCCAGAAGACTTCCAAGAAAACGTTTAAGTTCTACCTTGTTAGATTCAGGAAAAAGTTTTCACATCTCTTAATCTCTCTTTCCACCTTCTGGCTTTACTTAAAGGAATAATTGGCCCTGCGATTAGAAGGAGAAAAGTCAGCACAGCATGTGAATTTACCAATTATTCTCCCTTGCTACGGACATAGCCAGTTTCAGTTTTAGGTCCCATCCTAAGTATGACATCTCAGTGACAAAATAAATCAATTAAGTTGAGAGCTCCTAGAGGGTGAATAATAGACTGGGATAAAGATACCAGGGTTGAGTAAAAGCTCCACTCCTAATTAAGAAAAGGAGTATCCACAAGACCCTGCGCTTACATGGCCTTTCACTCCTTCATCTATAAAAAGCAGGGGTTGGCCTAGCTTGTGTTTCGAATTCCTTCCACACCACGATTCTTTTCCACACACTCCGTTTGGAATTTGGACAGGAGTTGAGTAGTGTTTTTTGTTTTTGTTTTTGTTTCTTTAATGCATATGATCAGTATGGAGATTTATGGAGACGCTTGCTTTTTATACAGCTAAAGAGGGAAACACACACACACAGTATACACAATAGCAGCAAGAGAAGTTTTGCCAGCCTAACACACATTTATACAGCAATAGCAGACATAGTGACACCAAACTGCAAGTAGAAAAATTGACTCTGTCAATATTTACTGAGACAGAAATGGTAATGCAGGCTGTTTTTCCTTCCTTCACTCAACAAACATGTGTGGAGACATCAGTCTCAGCCCTAGGTACCAGGCACTGGGGAAAGAACCATGGATAAGACATGGCACCTTCCTCAAAGGGCCCAGGGTCCATCTGAGAGATGGACTGGATGGCAGAGCAAGGTGGCATGTGTGTTAGAATAGGGTTAGGCTCCAGGTGCTGTGACAGCCCCAATCACAGCCTTGGGGACATTCAGAAAGGCCTCTAAGGTGTTCTGAGCCAAATCCTGAAGGTTGTTTGGAGGGTAAGGTGTGGGTTGCCCCGTTGCTACCTCAAGTTGCAAGGCAATTCAAAATCTACAGTTTCTCGACCTTTAAGTGAATCAAGCAGGAAGCATCTCATGCTTTCCTTTCAGCTGGGTTAAACAGTTCTGGATCTCTCCCAAAGTGTATGATTATCAATTAATTCCACCAGTTATCATCTTAAACCACCACTTCCAATCAAGTCACATCATTTCTCCAAAATGCTCAAGGATACATCCTAGCCTGGAGAATGACATCACCATGTGGACTTTGTTGCTAGTCAAGACCCTTTGGTCTTTGGTTGACCTTTTCAATGTCATCTCATACCACAAATTGCAATAAAACATGATACATCATACCAAATTTAGGAGTAACTTCACTAATTTTAGGTGTAGGGAGCCACACAGGTGTTTTGGAATTCATATCAACCAGCCGGATCTGTGTGGTTATGACTGTTTATATTCAGGGAATTTGTATGGGGATGAACCCCAGGATAAGGAGCCAAAAGATTTTATATCCTCACCTTGCTCTGCCACTTATGGACCTGGGTCAGCCTCCATTCCCCCATCTGTAAACTGGAGGGGGAAATTCCTGGTCTGGCTGCTTCCTGGTAGTGAAAACCAAAGAAGTAATGTGGAGTCTTAAGTGTACAACCTTCTACATCAAGGCCGAGAAAGTTGAGTGTAAAGTAAGAGGTTGGACCGTGATTTCGGGAGACCCGAGTTCCAGTCAAGGCTCTCAAACTTCCTTTAACTCTTTGTCCCACCTGTTCCAGACTCGATTTCCCATCTAGAAACATGTGCAGTCTGGCCTAGACCTAGACCACAGATGATCTCTCAGGTTCCCCAGGATTACTGGAGAATTCTATGAGTCTATCTATTTCTTTTCCATTAAGAAGCAACACTTCCTCAGTGTAAGTGATGTGAAATATTTTTAAAGTGTGCACACACCAGAGAAATAATTTTGAATCCCGCTGTTTGATCTGTGCATGCTGCTGGTCCTAGAGTTGTTGTTTCCTCATGGTCCAGGCTGGGCATGGTGCTGGAAGGCTACATTCAACGCCCAGCTGCGAGGACGGCCCCTGTTCAGAGTGAGGGTGTCTGTGTGGGTTTGTTGGCTATGATGTATACATCCCTCACTGCTCACCAGGGCAAATGGGCAGCCATGCGTGGACACATCACTGTGCTTGCCTGAGATCAGGACTTGGAGCCAGGGCTTTGGAGATGTGTGCCTGGACCCTCCGTTCTCCAGGGCCCATATCCAGCCCCTTGCTGAGCCAACTCGTAGTAGCCTCATGAGGGCTCTCCAGCCCCCACCATGGAAATTGAATTTCTCTCTGAACACAGGCATTCTCCTAGATCAAACATTTTGAGCAGACTAAACATCTCTGACAATGAGCCCAAAGTTTCATAGCAAAGCAATTTCACTTGGTAATTTGTTCAGCACTAAATGCATTTAGTTCTCCTAAGTTCATCTCTCACTAAATTATTTTCCCAGGATCATTCATTTTTAACAAAATAAGGCTAGCGTGCCTACACTATAATAGGACCTTTGCAAAATGAGTGCATATGTTACAATGGCTTATTTTCTGTCATGGAGATTTAATCAAATTCACTAAGTTGGAGGACTATAATAGAGATTTCCAATAATATATGTTAAAAGAGTTTTTATATGACATCTTGCAACTTGTGAATAAAATCAGATGGAGTGTGTGTTTGGTAGTTCCACCAGATGCTGAATTAATTGACCCAAGGGAGTCCATAGAGTTCCTCTTATGCAAGCAGATCATATAAGTCAGCACGTTCTGGACTGGCTTGTTTGATCAAGTTTCTAAATAGAGGTGCATCTTATCACAGGATAGAGATATACATTTTCACTTGGGTTCTCTAAAATCTAAAAAGAATAGGAAATGAACATTGATTGCAAATGAGCTCCTTTAACAGTCCACTTCAACATTTACGATATCAGATGCATTGTGGCTTTCTTGTTTATTCTTATTTTTTGCCAAGCCATTATAATAACTCATTCAGGTTCAAAATACCTATCATTTTTTCCAAGGATAATCACTTATTAATTAAGTGAATAGAAAAAGGCCTGGCTCCTGCCTTTCAAATAGAAATGGCATCCGTACACATTTTCCAGAAGGGCCTGTTGCTTTTATACATATCATACCCCCATCATTCTTTCCCCACAGCTTGTATATTTGTGTCCTCTGCCTCTCATTGCTGTTTCTGTCTTTTCCTATACCTTAAATATTAAAGTGATGCAAGGTTATGAGGAGCTTTTACCTCTCTAAGGAGCAGATAGGGACAAGGACCTCTGGAGTGACCTACTGAAAACATACAATACCTGAAGAGGATGGTGTTCTCTTCTCACTTATCTTTTTAGTGCAGCCACCTTAAATTGTCTGAGGCACTTGCAATGGGGCAGAGCAGAAATTGTTGAAATAGCAAGCCCAATATTTTTAAAGTTCAACTACACATATGCCCACAAGTGCATTTAATAAGTTCATCCTGTTTTGACCTCACTGGAATTACTTCCATCTAAGTATGTAAAACCACCATATCACCTTTTGTTCTTTATTGAAGACTTTTAATTACTGACCCTTATATTGTCGTTTGAGAGATTCATAGAATCATAGCAGACAATTCAGCGTGCTGTGATTTTACCACTACTTTTTCGGTCCTTTATTAAATATTTATTGGATCTGTACTCCACGCCAGGTGCATTGCTCACCTTGTAATACATCAAAGCAGGTTGTGACTGTAAGTTTCTTGAAGGTGATGATTCAATCCTTTCTCGTCGATTCCTGTGCCCACTGGGGCTGAGGCCATAAGAAGTAAACTCAAAAAATACCTGAAGACAGTTCCCATTCTGCTTCTGGCATAACTTGTTTGTTTCAAAAAAGTGAATTAATCTCAGTAAAGCTCAGCGTTCTCACCTGTGCAGGGAGATAAAAAAATAATGCATCACTGAGACAGAGGAGAAAATCAACTGGACGGCATTGATGACATTTAAAGTGATATGCAAAGCCTAATGTACCACTATAAATACTTATCACTGGGCCAGAGAAAGGTGTAGACCCCCCAAAACAACATTTTGTGGAGACAATAATTGGAATGAGTGATTATTCTAAAGACAAATAAGATATTAATCACCAGCACCAAAAGGCAGCCTGTTTAGAAGGGAGATGCACAGACTATGGCATTATTAAGTCCTTGATCGCAAACCCAACTCAACAGCTAAGTTCTAATTGTGTGTTGATGGTAATAGGAAACAGCTCGTGCCCTCAAAGGTTTACCATTTAGAAAAAGAGTCAGATAAGATGTTCGTCACCAACCAACCACAGGTGGGAATCGTGATCCTTCCGTTCTTTCCTTCAATTAATATTTATTAAAGACTTAGTATGTGTCAGGGACTGTTTTAGGCCCTAAAGAAACAGTAAAAATAAGCCAAAGCCCACACGTTCATATGCCCCAAAACAGAAAATCAACAGACACACATAATTAATCCTGGAAATACCAGGAAGGTCACAGCTAAGAGGACTTAAAACATGTGCACTAGTGATAGAGTTTGATGATGCTCATGGAAAGTTCAGGGAAAGTTGAGGTTGAATGGTCAGGAAAGGCTTTATTGAGGAGGCAACATTTAAACTGGAACCCACCTGATGAGAAGGAGCCAGGCATCCATGGAGAATGATAAGAAGGGGGTGGGACTGGGTACTGGGCAGAGGGGCAGCAAAGAGATGGACATGTTGGAAGAAATAATAAAAACAGCTTAGTGGGAGCTTAGTAAATGAGCAGCCAGTAGTGGAAGACGATGTTGAGGAGGCTGGGAGGAACTGCATGAGTTAGGACTCCTTTAGTAAGCAGTTATTGTTAGTCAAATATGATTACATGCATACCTGTGCTAGGATTATTCAAAACCAGAAGCCATCTTCAGATGAGTGGACAGCTCCACGGTTGAGATATGGCTTTAACTAGACTCTGCGGGATGGGATTATGTTCATATGGGAAGTAGTTCATTTTGCAAACCTGTCTACTCAGAATGCATCGAGTGTGTTTGAGAACCACGTTTGACTTTAGACCAAAGTAATCATCCACTTCCTTCTCCAAACCACATTGTTGTTGACCTGTAAAGATGCTTCTTCATGTGCACATAGAGTAAGTTATCAAGATCCCAAACCGCTCACCCCTCCAACAAGGACGGAGGTGCCTGGAAAAAAGATGAGAGCCGTAGCAGAACATCACAGACTTCAGGATCAGGCAGCCCTAGGTCAAATCCCAAGCTCTCCCCCTTGTGCTATAAACCTGTAAATCTACTCCAACTCCTGTCAGCCTTGGTGTGCTCATTTGTGAAGTGGAGATCAAACTTTCCTACCAAGGTCAGACTTCACCTCTATCCCTTCCTTTGGCTAACCCTTCTCATCTTTGAAGACTGGACCCAAAGAAACACTCTCTCTACTTTTCACCTTTCCCTTGGCCCCTAAACTAACTGTCTTTCCCAGGCAGGGATAAGTGTCCTTTCCTGGGCCCATATTGATTCTGGGGGTTACCATTATCGTTAGGATAGCATTTACTTCATTATAAGGATATCATCCACATAAGTTTTTGGTGGTTGTACAATGTCTTCTTCAGCTTGGTATTCTTTAACATAGAATAGGACCTAAATATGCTTGCCCAAGTGAACTGAACTCAACTTAGAAAATCTTTATATATACATACTTTCAAAAACTGCAATTTGTACCCAAATCAGTGATTTAGTGTAATCCAGGAATGAAAACACAGTAATTTTGAATACACGTCACAGCTCTAGTCACTTCTTTTGAATACTTTTAAAAAAATATATGTCAGTACTTTAATTATAAGAAGTTTAATGTACATGAATATTTCAGTGTGCTTCATTTCATTAATAAAAGGGCACTTAGGATAAAATTGCACAACTTGTACTTTTATTTCTCTAGATTTATAGATAGCTACACTAGATTTTCTATTGTTCAGAGTTTTTAATTCATTATGTCTGGGTGTGCAAGAAAAAAAAAATCTGTAGTAAATATCTTGTTTGATTGTATCTCCTTAATTGCATGAGATAGTTCCTGCCTGGAACTCTAGGGATTTGTTGGAAAAAAGACCCATCTTCAGCATCATTAATGGATTTAATGTAGTAAGGTGTTTCTCTGTCTGTGAAAAACCATCCTCAGAATAGAGTCCAACAGCCTTAAACTAGGTTTGGGGTTCTCTCAGAAGTGAGCACCTGTGCAAGTTCCCCAGTGTATTCTCACCAAGACACAAGAGTCTACCCATGGTTTCACACTGGGAAAAGGGACAAAATGAGTAAATGACTCTAGCTAAACTTGGGTTCCTAAAACTGGCAATGTAAATCTGAACCTACTCATCAATGCCTCACACAGTGCCTTGGTCATAGTAAAATCTTGCCAAATATTTGTTAAAATAAACAGAAAGCACCAAAGCCTTGGACATGGGGGTTGTTCAGGGCAGAGACAAATATTCCTCCACTGCTCACAGGCCATTGCTTCATTCAGCTAGTGCCATAGCTTATTTTCGTAAATTATAACTCAGAGGCCCTTATCAATTATCTATTGCCAAAATAATTCTAAGTAACAGACAGCCACAAACTCCCAGGGGCATGCAATAATAAGCAGTGAGTGTTTTTCAGGAGTCTATGGGTCCTGGGGGGATCTGGGCATTGGGGTGGGCTAGTTTCTCTCTGCTGGGCTTGACCATAAATCTTTGGTCAGCTGGTGGGTAGGTCACAGGCTGGCCATTCTAGGTGGTCTCAGCTAGGACAGTGTCCATACCACATACACTTCCTCACACTGGAGCAGGCTAGCCTGAGTTTGTTCTCCTGGTACTGATAAGGGTTTGAGGGAGCAAGAAAGCCCTCAAAGCCTTTTAAAATCTAGGCTCAGAACTGGTACATAATCATTTCTGCTATGTTCTAATGGCAAGTCACAGGCCGGTCCAGGATCAAGGGAATGGGAAACAGACTCTAACTCGTGATGGGAAGAGATGAAAAATCTTGTTGCAGAGGGTGTGGAAGGAGGGAGGGGAATTGGGACTTTCCTGCAATCTACGGCAGTCACAAAGTAAAGCTTAGCTTCTATACTTCACTATATCTTTCAAGGAAAACAGGGAAGTATGTGAAATATTTTAGAGAGCTTTTCATACAAATTAATGAGAGAAAGTTAAGCAACTAAGCGTGAACTACTATGTATCTAGAAAATGCAAGATGTGGAACAAGAAAGATTATTTTGTAATATAACTAAAGTTATGCATAGTTTCTATATCAAATTTAAAAAGTCCTAAGGGGCACAAAGAAGATAAAAAACATCCAATTCCCATTTCTCAGAGACAATTCTGCTAACATCGTTTTTAATCATGAAAATTTCCAAACATGCAAAAAGCACCCATGTGCCCTTTGCCCAGATTTAGAAATTAGGGACAATTTATCAGTCTTGTTTCATTCATCCTCCTCCCATTTTCTTTTCCTTATGTTGGAGCATTCTAAAGCAAGTCTCAGATATCATGTCAGTTTACCCGAAGTGTTTCATCGTGCAATTTTCTTATAGGTAAGGGCAAAGCACACACACACACACACACACACACACACACACATGCTCTCAATAGATCACACTTATCAAGAATTCCTTAATATCATCAAATAGCTAATTCTTGCAATATCTAATTCATGTTCAATTTTCTCTTGTCTCAAAAATACATATTTTTTATAGTTTGTTTGAATTATTAGTTAAGCAAACATCACACATTGAATGCATATTATTAGCATAATCATTATTATTTTCTTGTCACATAGAATAAGCATCCATTCTCATGGATCTGCAGTTAGCTGAAGGTGGACTGACCCTGTTGAGGGGAGCTGGGGTTCCGTTCATGCTAGGGCAGTCAGGCAGTTCTGCTTCTCCTGGAAAACCCGTGGTCATCTGGGGGTCACCTGATCTACAGAGGGCATGCCTAATTTATCTAGATCTGAACAGAATCAAGCTCCAGAATGAGTCAATAGAAGGACTTTAGAGAAATGAAGACTGTTCCCTAGACCTCAGGCTGCTGTTTTCAAAGAACCGACTGGAACAGTAGACACATGGCAGGGTCGTGATGCCAAAAACTCAGTGCTGAGTTTCAACCAGTGCTGAATCAAATCTCAGAGACAGTTTTAGGTGAAGTAGAAAAGAATAGCTTTATTGCTTTGCCAGGCAAAGGGGGACACAGCAGGCTCCTACCCTCGAAAACTATGTGTCCCCACCTGGGAGGATTTGATGAGGAGTTTTATAGCAACAGTTCAAGGGTGGAGGTGCTGATAAGATTAGAGTGTGTGAATTATCTCTGCAGTCCTCTAATCTCAGGTAGTCTTCTTGCTGAGCTTCTCTGGTACAAAGAATGCTGAAATCTTCCATTTGCTGGGTTTTAATTCTATAAAGAGCTTAAAGACACTGTTATGTGTATCACTTGAGGACCCTGCCCCAAGGCTGCACTATTTTTTCTTGGCTGCCCCTCCCTTGACTTTGCATCCCTTCCCTTCCTGGATTAGCAATTGTTTGGATCTGCCCTTTGGAATGCAGGGAAAGTCCTGAAGGCTGGAGTCCTTTCCCTACAAGAAACAGGGGACAGAAAGGCTTCCATGCACAGGAACCCCACAGGGTCCTGCTCGGTTTCCATTGTCGTGAGGGCAAAATGAGTGTACACATGTGACAGTGCCTGGAAATAAGTAGCTGGGCCTTTCCTTCTTTTGAAGTAGGGTCCAGGAGATAGTACTGGAGTTCTGGGTTTTCCAGGCGATTGGTCTCAACACGGGACTGTCGTGGAGGATGGGGCAGCCAATGAGGACCTCTTTCCCAGCATCTGTTATCTCAGAGGCAAGTCAGCTAGAAAAGCTCCGATTCCACCACTCCCTTCTGCAGATGGGTCTCCAGGATTCAAACCCTGGGGGATTGGAGGCTGTGTCTAAAATGGCTCTCTTCCTTGGAACAGAGCACAGTTTCATTGGGGCAAGGTCCAAGCTCAAGCTGACACAAGGAATTTGCTCAAGGGAATAGCTCTGGGGTGGCTCCCTGACTTCCCCTTTCAGGCCAGATTTGCTGCTTGAGCCGATGAGATATGCTTGAGAAATTATTTGTGCCCAGGCGCAGTTTACGAGTACAATGAATAAGTAAGGCAAAGGTGCATCCTGCCAGGTCCATGCCTCCTGGCATCCTGAGGGTACAAACACCCACCCCCTCACCGGGCATGTAGATGGGGCCTCTCCTCTACACACCTTTGACAGCTGTGACGTTCTTTGTGGAGCTGCCAAATTGTTGCTGTACAATTAGTTCTGTTGGCAGGATCTGTGTCCCAGGCTTCTGTGCTTGCCTACTCTTGACGGCTTGGAGCTTTCCCTGGTGAGAATGGAGCAGCAGGAGACCTGGCTCAGGACAACTTCCCAGCTCGGGAGGGAAGTGGACCCAGGAGTGGTAGATGGGTTTCATCATTCAATGACAAAAACAGCTCTGCACTATGGTAATCTCCTTATCATCAGAGATTCAAAAGCTAAATTTCTTGTTGTATATTATCATCTTGTCTGAATAGGCTCACAAGAAACTCAAACGAATCTGTTTATTTGCTACACAGTGTGATGAGTACCATTTTCCAAGACATAAGACTGTTGCCTGAGACAACATTTACCTCTAAGAACTCCCCATTGGTGGCAAGTAGTAGAGGTCATGAAACCAAGTGGGACCCTATGGGGTTCCCAGGCACAGAGGCCTTTTTGTCCCCCATTTCTTGTAGTCAAGACTCCAGCCTCCATGACCTTCCCTGAGTTCCAAAGGGCAGATTCTTGAACAGCTGCAAATCAAGGGAGGAGCATCCAGGAAACCACCTGAGGCAAGAATAAAGGGACCAGAGAAGCTCATCGAGATTAGAAGACCACCTGAGACCCTACACATACCCTAATCTTGTCAGCAGCCCTACCCTTTTGAAACTCTGCAGAAGAAAGAAGAATGCAGGACTGTTACTGTCTTGATCCTTATCGCATACCCCTGACCATGAGCCCTGACTATAAGACCTCTCCCTATTCCCCAGGAAGGGGGGCACAGTTCTTGAGGTGCTAGCCTGCTGTGTTTCTGTCTTTGCCTGGCAAAGAATAAAGTCACCCTTTCTTTCTCCTCCAAAACTCTGTCTCTGTTTCTCATTTCAGCATCGGTGTACAGGGAGCCAAGATTTTGGCAACAGTCATACATTTCTACAGACTACAATAGCAATAGGGGTGTGGGGTTTGCAACGGGGCCTTGGGGAACAGAGAGGAGGGACATCAAACCTAAAACGGAGGACACAGTAGAGGCGTCCCAGGGGAGGGAAATCCTCACTTGAATTTTAAGAACAAAGAAAAGTCCTCAAAGCGAAGAAAGGCGAGCATGACAGAGCAGTTCAGAGAAAGGAAACAGTATGTGTGGAGACTGTGAGGAATGGAAAGGTAATGCCATCCTCTGTTGAGAACTATGAACACTTTGTCGATGGAGTGTAAGGTGGAGGGGGAATTTCCAGTGATTTTTCTGAAGGTGTAGGGTCAGGGCAGCTCATGGACTTCTTATCTTACCCCAAATATGGACTCTTCCTCTGTGGGTAATGAGGCTACCAAACAGAGGAGAGAACTAGATTTTCTATTTAGAGTGGGTTCCCCCATTTAATAGATCAGAAAATGGAAAAGCACAGAGCTTAAATGACTGCCAATGTCAAGTTGATATTAAGTACAAAAGCCAGGATTTGAATATGGACTGCCTCAAATGGGAAAGATAATGTAAGCAGAACCTCATAGACAAGATTAAATACATCTGGGTAACCACTGAGTGGTGTAGAAGAGAAAGATCAAATTCATTCGTCAACTATAAGATAAAAAGTTTAAATAATGAGCCCTATTTAAGCCTATTAAATTAACATGTAAAATGAAAAGCTTCAATGAAACTCATAATCTTGTACGTTAATGATGGCCATATACTAGTTGCCACCCTTCTGGAAAGCAATTTGGCAAAAGCATTAAGTCTTAAACATTTATTCTATGACTCTCAAGGAAATCATGTGAGATGGTGAGGGGAAACCTTTGTGCATAAAGGACTCATTGCAATGTGATTTAAAGCATAAAGTTGAAAACTAAATATTTTAAAATAAAGAAGAGTTAAACCTTCACAGCTATAAGAGGAAATAGTTTCCAGCTAATTTCGATTGTGAAGACTTAACAAAATAATATCGCAACAGACTTATATGCAATATAGGTGACAAGTGCAGGATATAAAATTAAATATGAAAGAAGTTCAAGACTGTCCCAGGATGAACTGGTACTGGAAATAAGCCATTTTAAATAATCAATTTGGAAAAGAAAAGAATAAAATTTCACAGTTAATAACAGAGCAAAATAGATTCAATTAGCAATTTATCTTGAAAAGCAAAAATATCATTATGAAAATTAACTTATGTATTTTATGTATATAATATATATAGTTTATACTTATAGACCCATGTAAATTTTTAAAGTGAACAAAGAGTGAAAGAAGGAGGATTTGTTTTCCATTTTTTAATAAAAGCGACTGATAGCATGACAAAATAAGCTTTATATGGTACTTACCTTTTGTGAGAAGTTCATGAAGAGTTCACTTTTTGCAAAAATATTCGAGATTTGTAGCAATTTTGCCAAGGACCTCTCTTAATACTTTTCTTATTTAAGCTTGCTCACTAGAAGCATGTGTCATTATTTATTCATTCAACAGATGTCTATGGAGTCTCTATTGTGCGTCAGTCATTTTTCTATACGTTGGGGTGAAGAAGTAAACAGCAACAACAGCAAATAGACTAAGCTCTTGCCTTCGGTAATATTCTAGAAAAGAAAGGAGGACATTAATTTACTGAACACACATTGATTGACCATCTACTATGTTCAGACCACACTTCTAGGTGCTTGGAACACATTAGAGAACAAGAAACCCAAAGATCTCTGTTGTCCTGAAAAGTACCTTCTAGCAGGGCTAAAACATGTAAACAAATATAGCATCACATATGGGGACAAACAGAGTAAGGCAGTAATGTGATGTTGACTAGTCTTCCCCTCCCAGACTCTACACCTGACTTGACCAAAGTCTCCACCACTTCCATCAACTTTAGGACATCTTATATCTTTTGCAAGACTTGTAAATTCATTTTGCAAATGGCATGCATCCTCTTTGCTTTGAATTGATAGATTCTTCCAGAATCTCTCAATCGGTGAGTTAGTATGAGATTGACCAACGAGGATTGTGACTGGCCATTGTCAAGCTTGTAAATGGGAGGCATGTGTGAGTGAGGTTATACTTTGGTAAGTCAGCACTCCATCAGTTAAGCATTTTCATTTTAGTGATGGTTTTGTGTTCCGGGCCACCAAGCTGGTATGGAAAATAGTATGAATACTCCTACGGGAGTCTTCTGTGTATGGGTGCATGGAACCAAGCATGTAAATCATAACTATGTACCTTGTGGATGGAAAGGCTAAGGAAAACTGTTCTCCATTCACTTTGGTTTTTCACCATAATGTGCCATGTACACTGGAGATATTCAGTAACAAGTAAATGAGAGAAGTTGCCTTGTGCTCCTAGGAAAGCTCTCCAAAACCCATTGTTTTCCCGCAGGGATTCAGACAGGCTGACCTTCTAATTTCCTAACAGGGAGTTCCAAATGGTTAAAAAGGTCCCTATTTCCAAATTATGGTAATATATAAGTTCCATCTTCAAAAGTCATCCTGTTCAATTAATGGGGAAGGACTAAATCAAACTGCTTCTCTTTCCTGAGGTTTCAATACATTTATATAGGATGGGTACATTGTTTTGCATCTTCCAGTTGGTGATTTAGACATTTCCATTAAGCTTTAGAGGGTGGTTTTGCAACTTCCTATTATTTTTAAAGGTATGTATTTCTCTTACAAGGATTGAGAGGGGAAACATTACATGATGTCTTAATTAGAGTCCTAAATATTAAGGAAAATTAGAATACCCCCAAACTTTGTCACTTTCATGTTTAAATACATTCTAAAACGTACAATTTCATACAACTGTAAGTATTCTTCTTTAACATTAGTTAAAATCTTTAGACATTTGTAGCAATTTTGCCAAGGACCTCTCTTAATACTTTTCTTATTTAATAGGAACTTTAGACATGTTCCTATTGCCCCAAAAATAAAGTCCTTTTAGTACGGAACCCTGTGCTGTGTTTTCAGATGGCACTTTCATGATCATCTCCACAGAATGACAGCACGCTATGCTTTAGCCAAAACCAACTACTATTACCGTCTGGTCCCTGGAAGTGTCCAGAAGCCCCACCCCTCCATCCGTGTGCACTCCTTTCTTCTCATAATTCTCATCTCCCAGCTCCACACTTTCTTCATGGTCCCATTCAAATGCCACTTCTTTGAGTTCAGTTTCCTTATCCTTTGCCATCTAAAATTTCAACTGGGGCCCTCCTCTCTGCTTCTAGGGCATTTTGTGTGAATTAAGACAGGCTATTCCATGGACTAGTGAATTAACCGACACTTTCAAACCCAAGCATCAAACCTGACTTGCCATGGGACCTTGAGCAACTCTACTTAAACTCTCTGTACTTCAACTTCCTCACCTGTGAAAGACAGGCAATAGTAGCTCATAGCTCACTGGATTGTTGGTGCTAATATCAATCATGCTGATATGTGTGAAGTGCTTAATACAATTCTTGGCACAAAATAAGTCCTATGAAAGTGCTTGGTTTTAAAAATAAACAAGGTGCTAACCTACAGAATTTCAAATGGATTTTTTTCCCTCTCTTTGTATATGTATATATATATATATATATATATATACACACACACACACACACACACACACACACACACACACACACAAAGAAGGAGTCAGTGATCCTCAGTGGAAGTCCTGCTTTTGAACGTGGCTCCCATAGTTACAGGGATGCTAATAACCAATATGTACATAGGTGTGAAATGCTGTTACAATTACTGAGAGCAGCCACGGGCATGGTGGTCCCATCACGGTGTTTCCTAAGACACACTTGTGCTCAAAGATAGATGGAAACCCTTTTCTACTTGGACCCTAATCAACAAATGGTTTTTCTCATCAACATGTGTAGATAAAAACCACAGCACTGCATCAACCCAGGAGTGCTAGAGCTTTCCTTCAGAGAGAGCCCTGCTAGGGGCCAGGGTTGATGTTCCAAGAGAAAATTCAGGGGGAAGAAAAACCTCATTCTTGATCTATCAATACATACCCAACATCCAGTGGGGTAGGATTTTTACATGATAACTTTGGCAACTAAATGTATCGACACCCTGACATTACATAGCAAAAGTCAGATCAATTTATCAATGTCAGCAGTGGCAGGGGACAAGAGGTGGTGACTATAAAAGATGACTGTTTGATAATACTGTGTTCAGGACTTCACATACATTCTTTGGAAAGTGTAGAGATGGTTGAGCTGTTCATTGTGACTCTGAAACAATGTAGAAGTAATGCCAACAAAACGTTTGAGCAGGGGCTGCAGGAAAGACTGACCAAGGACAAGGAAGAAAGAGGAGAGATTTGAGGAGAGAGAAGACAGAACTACCACAAGGCCCATCAAATAAAGCACTGAATGCAAATCACTAACAAAAGGCATTGGAGGAACACTACACTTTGGAAGAGAAGTGGTGTGCCCTTGAGCCCGTCCATACTCATGAATACCATCGCACAGCACACGATTCTCCTCCCATCTGATATAAATATGCCGTGAATACTCCAAAGAAGACAATTTCCTTTTATTTGGCCTCTACAGTGATCTTCAGGAAGCTCCAGTGGCAGAACTTTCACAGCCTCTGTTCATGCCTCTTGAAACTGTATTTAATCATAGACTAAGCATTGCTTTCCCGGGAGGTCAATCGTTAGACTAACGATCGCACATGAGAAGAATCAGTGCATGCCTTGTTTTTGCAGTGAAATATATGAAAAAATAAATAAAATACATTAATATTTTATTAACGACCATTAAGAGCTACTAGAATAGACTATATTATGCTAGTAATAAAAGTGATCATAACATCACTACAACAATAGTAAAAACAATTGCTTTCATACATTGCTGGGTTTCTCCATGTCAGGCACTGTGATGGCGACTTTATAACCAACATAGGGGGAAGGTGTCTGTACAAGACGGCTCCCCTTTTTTTGTCTGTTCAATGCCTTTTAGACACTCTTGACATTTTGAGAGGGATTTCTGGCCTTCTGGTACCCTCTTTCCTGCAGTAGAGCTAGGCTCTTCACTTCCCATGCCTTTGCTGCAGCCAGGACCCAGACTTGGCGTTTTGCCTCCAGATATGCCCCTGGCAGGCTGTGATGGTTAATTTTATGTATCAACTTGATTGGATCACGGGATACCCAGATATTTGCCTAAACATTTTTTTTTTGGGGGGGGGGGTGTCTGTAAGGGTGTTTCCAGATGAAATTAGAATTAGCATCAGTGGACTCAGTAAAGCCGATTGCCCTCCCCTGTGTGGTTGGACATCATCCTATCTGTTGAGGGCCTGAATAGAACAAAAAGGCAGGGGAAGGAAGAATTCTGCCTTTTCTTGCCTTATTGTTTGGCTGGGACATTGATCTTTTCTAGCCCTTAGTACTCCTGGCTCTCAAACCTTTGGACTCACAGTGAACTATACTACCAGGTTTCCTGGGTCTCCAGCTTGCAGATGGAAGACTGTGAGACTTCTCAGCCTCCATAATTGCATAACCTAATTCCTTCTAATAAATATCTTCCTGTACATACAATAGAACCTGGTGGTTCCGTTTCTCTGGGGAACCCTGGCTAATACAGATGCCGAGATGGGAAGTAAAAGACACACAGAAGGAACAATTACACCCACTGCATTTTTGCCAGCAAGGCTGCCAGCCAAGACTAGGCTTTCAGAGAAGACAGCTATTGGTGTCTCGGTGGCTTCACTAGCAAGTCTAGTAGAACTGGGTTCCTGGCCAACAGGCAGCACCACCATCAGAGCCTGCAGTGACCTTTTCCCATCAGGTCAGTTCTGGAAACTTAATACGAAACCCGGTTCTGTAGATTTCCCAACCATTCTGCAAGATACTCATCAGCCAGTCTCTTGTCTGTATTTTTTTAATTATGCCAAATGCACGTAACATAAAATTTCGATTTACCATTTTAACCATTTTTAAGCCCACAGTTCAGTGGCACTAAGTACATAGATGCTGTTGTGCAACCACCACCACCATCATCTTCAGAACTATTTTCATCCTGCAAAACTGGAACTCTGTCCCCATTAACCACTAACTCCCTATTCCCCCCTCCCCACAGCGCCTCACAGCCACGAGCCTACTTTCTGTCTCTATAAATTTGACTACTCCAGGTATGTCATGTAAATGGAATCATACAGTGTTCTTCATTTTGTAACTGGATTAGCTTACTTAGCATAATATCCTCAAGGTTCATCCATGTTGTAGCATGCGTCAGAACTTCCAAATGGCAGAATAATACTCTGAGGTATGGCTATACCACATTTTATTTAGCCATTCAGCCATTGATGAATGACTAAATAAAACTACACTTTGCTTCCATAGTGTGTATGTACAACAGCACTCATGCCTACAAATGTAGAAAATATTCTTAATGGTCAATTTTATGTGTCAATTTGACTGAGCCACTGGGTGCCCAGTTATTTGATCAAACATTGTTCTGGATGTTTCTGTGAGGGTGTTTGTGGATGAGATTAACATTGAAATTGGTAGACTATTTATTGCTAGACTAATACTAATTAGATAACATATAGTTACATATAATTATTATTTTATTCTATTATTTATATAATAAAATATCTATTGTTTCTCTTGCTCTGGAGAACTCTAGCTTATATGGCATCCCAGTCTGTGGTTTGATCATAGTGCTTGTGTCAGCCTCACAAAGTCTTAAGGTAAAAATAAATGATAAAATAAAAAAATAAAATTTGAAGTGCACAGCAAAAAAAAAAAGAACCACTGAGGTAGAGGAATCGGAGACAGAAACCTGGAAGAATAGCTCCTTGCAGAGTGATATTGCCAAGATTCTGGTGAGTAACTCTCCTTAAAAACTCTTGCCTTGGTGTGTTTGCTTGCTAGAGCTGCCATAACAAAGTCCCATAGACTGGGTGGTATAAACATGAGGAATTTCTTCTCACAGCTCTGGAGGCCAGAAGTCTGAGATCAAGGTGTCATCAGGGTTGGTTCCTTCTGAGAGCTGTGAGGGGGACTCTGTTCTGTGTCTCTCCTAACTTCTGGTGGTCTGCTGGCAGCCTTAAACAACCTTTAGCTTGTAGAAACGTTACCTTGATGTCTACCTCCGTCTTCATGTGGCGTTCTCCCTGTCCTTCTCTGTGTCCAAATTTCTCCCTTTTATAAGGACACCTGACATATCGGATTTGGGCTCACCCTACCTCGATATGACTTCATCATAACTTAACTAATTACAACTGTGATGACGCTATTTCCAAACAAGGTCACCTTCTGAGGTACTGATGGTTAGGATTTCAGCATATGGATTTATAGGGGATACAACTCAACCAAAAACACCTTGGTGAATGTTGTTTGTTTCCGAGCATGTGATACTCAGCTATCTGAGCAAACTCACACCCATTTGCACGTAAGGAATCTCCCCCCAAATTGACAATTGCAGACGCGACCTCAGCAAGGCCCAGCGGTAACACAAGTCCTTTCTCCCCATCCCCTCTCCTGGCCTGGGGGTGGAGGCAATGCTGCACATACATTATTGATAGACCCCAAGCTTGCCAAGCTTTCTGGCTGTGTGTGTGAGTGTGTGTGACAGAGAGAAAGGAGGCGGACAAAAGGCGTGGACAAGAATGGCACCTCTCGCTGCTAGGGGTTCTGCTTTCATTAAGAACATGTTCTGCCTGTTTTCCAAGGTCACCCTTGACAGTGGCTGTGAAGCAGTGGAGGCTGGAGGTGGCTTTGAACTCCAGCAGATACACACAAAGCAAAGTGTTCAAGTCCCTGGTAATCTGCTTTCAAAGGCCCAGTTCAACAGTGTCCTTCACACCCCCTCACTGGCCCTGCCTCAGCTCAGCACTGCTTGGAGGCTGGGTGCCCTCATATTCCTGTCTCTCTCTCCCTGCCCTCCCACCCCCCTGCTTCCCCTTAATGCTTGCAGGTCCTCCTGGAAGACCCAGCCACTTACAGTTGTTCAGTGATTAAATATTTATAATCAGGGCAATGAGTGAGGTGTTGAATAATAAATGCTAAGGTTGAAGCCGCCTTAGATAATTTCTGCAGATTTCTTCATCCATGGCCTCTTTGATTTGAAGGCACATACACACAAAAAAAATCCTTTAATTAACTTTTTTTTGGGTACAGCTGTGACAGTCGATAGGCCTTTATCTCTGTTTTGTTCATGAGCCACTGCCCAGCCATAGGGCCTTTCTGCTGTCAACCCCCCAGCCCCCCAGACATGGAGATACCACGTGGTGAAGTGGATCTTGCCTCATTCGTTTCTGAACACTCCAGGGGGTATGCATTTTTTTTAAAACTCAAATCCCTAGACCACAGATTCACTGTAACCATTCTTGGTTGTGGAATAAAGTCACTGAGGCTCACAAACAACAGGAAGGGATGTCCCTTTTTATGGACCCACCTCTAAGGTTTTAAGAACAATTGCGTTTAATTCCACCACAACTCTCTGGGGAAGATACTGGTATTATTCTGAGTTTGTAGTTGAGGAAGCCAAGGCACAAAGAGTTTAAGTCATTTGCTCAAGGCCCAGAGCTGGTAGATGTCGGATCTCGGATGGAGGCAAGGCACCATTCCAGGAAAGAGGGATAAAGAGATGGATCAGAAACAGCGTTTGCCCTGGTGGAAATCTCAGAGCCAGAGGGAAGAGATGTCTGCGTACACAGGAAAAGAGTGAACCACTGTGAGGAAGGTAAATGGAAGAAAAGTGAGCAGAAGAGCAAGTGATTGGTTCTGTATGGATGGGTCTGGGCAGCTTCAAAGAGAAGACATGTGAGCTGAAAGTAAACCTTTGCAGGGAAATTTGCCTGAGGATGACCTTTGGGAAAAACCAACTCTTCCATCTTTTTTTTTTCTTTGTTTTTTTTGGCGGTATGCAGGCCTCTCACTGTTGTGGTCTCTCTCGTTGTGGAGCACAGGCTCCGGACACACAGGCTCAGCGGCCATGGCTCACGGACCCAGCCGCTCCGCGTCATGCGGGATCTTCCCGGACCAGGGCACGAACCCACGTCCCCTGCATCGGCAGGCGGACTCTCAACCACTGCGCCACCAGGGAAGCCCTCTTCCATCTTTTGAGTGGTTCCAACCTGTCCGCTTGAAATCCTTTCAGAGAGAACCTGAAATAAATAGTAAATAGTGTTGCAATCAAACCATCTTTTCCTTTTTGAATCAGGATTCTAGTCCTGAATTCAAAAAGCACAGAATCAGAGAGTATTTCAAGATAGTTTTACATGGTCATTGTGACTAGTAGAAAACTCTTATTACCTGATCAATTGTTTGTGTCTCACCCAAAATTCATATGTTGAATCCAAATCCCTAATGTGATGGTATAAGAGATGGGGACTTGAATTAGGTCATGAGGTCAGAGCTCTCATGAATAGGATCCGGGCCTTTGTAAGAGCCCCCTAAGAGCTCCCTTGCCTTTTCCACCATGGGAGGACACAGCGAAAGATGGTACAAATGAGGAAGAGGGTCCTCACCAGACATCAAATCTTCAAGCACTTTGATCTTAGACTTCCAGCCTCCAGAACTGTGAGAAATAAATTTATGTTGTTTATAAGCCACTCTGTTTATAAAGCCACTTTGTTACATCAAAGGAGCTAAGACATTCCTCAATCTATATAGTGATAATATCAGAAATCACCTAAATTTTTTTTTTCAAGATTAAGGACATTCTCTCTACAGAAAAGAATGCTGGAAAAAAAAATCATCTCTTCTCTAATGCAAAAGGAAAATTATATTCATAACCAGAGCCAAAGCCTTAGAGACACATATTTTTATATCTGCTTTTATGTCTATTCTGATTTTAAATAAGCCCTTCTTTCATAGCATGAAACAGTAACACAGAGCCAGGTTTCACCATGTTTGTAAATGGGTCCATAATCTACCGTATGCTGTATTCTGTCAAGTTTTCAACAATCTCATGTTTTTCTCTTTTCTTATATCCTTTGAGGGACATTGGCAAATCCTTTGGGAAGCTGGGATGTTACCTTGAGTAATTGATAGGGGGCAAACTGCTGGGGGAAAGACTTCCATATCCTCAACAGTTTACTTATTGTTGGGACAGGAAGTTATTCCTTTCGGCATTAAGAAACTTCTCTCCTGGCTCTCTTAATGCAGAACATTGAAAAGTTAAATTCTTGAGTGTCATCGTTGATATTCTAAATAGAGGGAGATCATAAATTCACACATAAGCCCTGTTTATTGAGTGCTTCTTCAGGCAAAGCACCTTCTCAGAAGTGTCTGATCCATTATACCATTCAATTTCTCCACAAAATTTCATAGATGAGAGATCTGGATCTCAGAAAAAGTTCAGTGACAAGCCCAAAGTCACAAGGATGTAAATTTACCCTCAGGCTTCTTGAGTCCCTGATTCTAACTAAAATCCTCCTTCCACCAATACGTACTTATGTAAACATAAGACATAATAATGAGAACTTGGATATATTTCTTCTTAAGAGTCAAGGTATGGAAAGTCTTATTTCTCTAGAGCAATATTTTCCTAAACTTATCTCTATAGAACGTTAGTTTTGCTGTGAATTTGTGAGAAAAAGCCTTCTCTTAGACAAGTTTGGGAGATTCTGGTTTAAACAACGTTAAGTCAATTTCTTTGCTGTGGACATTCAGAAAGCTTTAAATACACTGTTGTGCACTGTGGATTGCCAGGTTGTTAAATTTGTTGAACAAATATGTATTATGTGCAGGGCAGTGATGGGGGCCCTGGGAAAAAAATGGTAACTACACCCCACAAAATTTCTATCAGAATGGAGCAATGTTGATCAAGTAATTAACACATCGGCTCACTTCTCTTGCTATTCTAATTGCCTTTTACTTCTCCCTCAATGATTTTCTGTCCCAAAACATCTATAGGCATTCAGATCTATTATTATTATTTTACAGATACTGAGATCTTAACCTCTTTGAGGCCATGTGACTACTTCTTATACCTGTTCAACTCGTAAGTACCTATCACAGGAGCTTACAGAGTAGACTATACATTAAATCTATTTGATGGAACTTTACAATAGCAGTTAAGAGCACAGGTTTAAATCCTGTTGTTTCCACTTGCTAGCCATATCAGGTACATTAGTTAATGTTTTTAAGTCTTCATTTCCACCTATGTAAAATATGGATAAATACAAACATTTAATAGGGCTATTGGGAGTGCCTCGTGCGTGTCTGGTACACACTAAGTGATGGCCACTTAATGAGGCCTCCTTGAACTCCCTGCTCAAAATTGCAATTTCCTTCAACCCCCATGCCCAGCACTTCCTAACGCCCAATGCAGCTCCATTTTTTATCACAATTCTTATCACCTTCTACCATACTGTATACTTTATTTCATTATTATGTCTGTTCCTTGTGCATCTCCCCCATTAGCACATTAGCCCCAAGAAGCAGAGAACTCCGTTTTGCTCATTGATATATCCCATGGATCAAGATAAGAGCTGGGCATATAGAAGGTGCTGCATTAATCTGGACAAAGGCTAATTGTTTTTCAAACAAGGAGTGAGCAATTGCCTCACAGGGGCAGCCTTCTGGGCCTCCAGGGTGAATGAGCAAAGACCAGAGTAGAGAAGAGCTGTAAGTATTTCCAAGTCTCCAGAACCGCCTATAGTTAGGAACTAATAATACCTGCCCCTCTACTATAGGTAGATATTATTGAGACTGCATTATGGTTGAGAAAAGTAAGAATCAGAAAGAAAGGCTAAATAATGTGCCCAAGTCTATGGAATGAGTTCCAGGCCTTGGACTTTAAAAGCCATGCAGTGCCATGCTGTCCTGAGTGTTGATGGAAGGGTAGCAGTAAGCAGACGTGGGAGAGAAGAGTGAAGACGGATGATGACAAGGGACCCACCTATGTGATCAGTGGGAAAATGTTTTAAAAGCAGCGCCAGGTTGCCTCTGATGACGGCTGCATGCTCCCTTTTATCAGGCTCTTGGTATTTGGCTGTGTTCGTTAACCTGTAGGAGATAGTAAACCCAAGACATCACACATGAAAAATCAATACCCACGTCAAAACTCTTTTGCTAGGGAAGAGCCATCCTTTTCAAACACAGTTTTCTGGCTACAAAGTAGTATTTCTAAAACCTTATTCTTGGCCTGGGATGCCCAGAGCAATCGCCCACCCTGCTGGCTCACAGCGAGTGGGGAAGGGCTCTCTGTTACCACGTTCTTTGTTTTATCCTCTTCCCAATGAGGGAAAGAGAGTAATTGCTAAGTCACCAAAGTCTGCAGAGATTTAGCACCAGGTGCCAATGCTTGCTGATAGTTCAAGACATCCTGATCCTAACAGAGGCCATGACAAAGCATTAAGCAGGAAGCCCGGGAAGGTAAGGATGAGTGCAGGGCGGGGGAGCTGGCACCAGGTAAAGATGAAAAATGCCTCTCTGGGAGATTAATCTTTCCTGCAGTCCACTGTTAAAGTAATAAAAGGTTTATGATTCATTTCTTCCTTGATAATGGAGGAGACAATTAGTAATTACTGGATTTATGGTATTTGTTGTGTTACCTCAACCAGTAAAGTATCCAGCAGACTTGTGCGTTGAAGCACCCTTGTTGTAGAAAAACACGATGAAAGCTTTAAAAGAGAAAGCAGCTGTGTCATGCATCACATATGTTTATTTACAGACAGGAGGAGGATTGGACAATGAAGATCTGGGGCCTAAAGATTCTTAGCCTTTTCACCCTTCTTTCCCCACGTTATTCCTTCCAGAATTAATTCAAAGAAATAAAATCCAGCCTGCAAGGCTACAACTTTGCTTTAATTTGCTTTCTCAGGAAGATCTGTGCCCTCTTCCAGAGCGCCATGGGTTACCCCTCTAGGGTCACTGGAACGTGAATTTTACATGTATTTGTGTCATTGTTTGATTGATGCCTCTCCCACCTTAGGCTAAAAGGAACCTGAAGTCAGTGACTATCCCTCTGACACTTCCCGCCTCTCCTGAGCACAGTGTAAGGCACGTCGCTGGTGACTGGGGAATTTTGTGGAGTAAAATGGATGTCTTTAAAAGACTCAGCCAGTAAAGGTTCCACAGCTTCAGAAATGTTCAGGGTGAATGCTTTAATTCAATAAGTATGACCATGGGTGTGTAGCTTAGTGAAAACTCTCTAAATACTTGACAATAGAATTATTTAGGCAGATCACAGTGGCTATCGCCACATTAAAATTGCAATATACAAATACTGTAGAAATACAGTAACATTCTTACAAATGATATTAAATGGTTAAAGTAGATTATAAAAATCTATACTTGGAATAGGTATGCACAGGCATTCAAACCAAATGCTAAGGGCTTCCCTGGTGGCGCAGTGGTTGAGAGTCCGCCTGCCGATGCAGGGGACACGGGTTCGTGCCCCGGTCCGGGAAGATCCCACATGCCGCGGAGCGGCTGGGCCCGTGAGCCATAGCTGCTGAGCCTGCGCGTCCGGAGCCTGCGCTCGCAACTGCAGAGGCCACAACAGTGAGAGACCTGCGTACTGCAAAAAAAAAAAAAAAAAAAAAACAAAAAAAAACAAATGCTAGCCCAAGTGCTTACAATATAGTATATACTTTATAAATATTTGTGGAATAAATGTAAAAAATACAGAAAAATGAACACTGGTATTAAGACAGCAAGAGTACATATGTGTATGAGTTTAATTAACATTTATATTGTAAAGCTATGTCAATTAAAATAAATGCTTAAATGAGTGACATTTAGCTGGATATTTCATTATCTGTCTCCCATATTGTTTTACAACTGTAGTTAACTATTGGGTCCCCTTATTGAGAAGGTTAACTTATATAATTTGGAAGAAGGAAACTGACAATTCTTGGCCCTTGCTATGTACTTTGGCTCCTGTGACTTCACAGTTTAGCCATCTCACTCTCCCCAGCGGAGAAGGTCATTTTAAGCATAATCTCACTCCTTGTTTTCCTCTCAATGTCGAAGCACAGTGGGTCTCAAGAGTCCACTAAGTTTTGGGAAGAATAACCCCACATTCAGAATTTCAGTTCCCTCCCTCAAGAACCAAGTGAGAAACAAACTCAATTTACAGTCAAGTAATTTTCCCAAGGTCAAACCATCATGATGACACCCTTAGGGCATATACGTTTTTGCTTCCATTGAACCTGAAGATTCCTCAAGTCACACTTTGAATGGTTGGAGCACTGCATGTTTGAAAGTAAAAATTGTGACCTTTATTTTTGAAAACTCCTGAGTGGGACAGAGCGAGATAAACAAGGAAAATAAGCTGATTTATTGAATGTCAAACTGACCCAAGAATAGAGTGATACATTCCCCATCCTGATTTACGTGGTTAAAAATGGCTGTTTAAACAATCAACTTCCACTGGCCTTGGCTAGGTTCCTCTGAGGCCCATGAACTTGGCTGTTAAAGTCTTTATGCACAAACTGTGGCCCATAGGCTAAGTCCTGTTGGGCGACAATAGAGAAACACATTAACAAACATGTCTGTCAAAATGCTAGAGTTTTTACAGAGTATTGAGTAGAGTTCCCTGTACTATACAGTAGGTCCTTATAGTGGGAAGCAGCTGCATCGCACAGGGAGACCAGCTCGGTGCTTTGTGACCACCTAGGGGGAGGGATAGGAAAGGTGGGAGGGAGACGCAAAAGGGAGGGGATATGGAGATATATGTATACATATAGATGATTCACTTTGTTATACAGCAGAAACTAACAGAACACTGTAAAGCAATTATACTCCAATAAAGATATTTAAAGAAATAGTTATCTATTTTATACATAGCAATGTGTCTATGTCAATCCCGATCTCCCAATTTATTCCTCCCCTCCTTTCCCTCCTGGTAACCATAAGATTGTTTTCTACATCTGTGACTCTATTTCTGTTTTGTAAATAAGTCCATTTGCACCATTTTTTTAGATTCCACATATAATTAATGTTATATAATACTTGTCTTTCTCTGTAATGACCTATATGGGAAAAGAATCTAAAAAACAGTAGATATGTGTAGCAGACAGAATTTTAAATCTCATTTTTCAAGGAAGAAAATAAAGATCACAAAAAAAATTCAAATTTGAGCACCCGTTAAGCTAATGAAAACAAGAATGCATTTCATTATCCCCAGACCAGCTTCAGTGACGCTGCTTAGCTTGGCACAGGTAGACTGAATCTTGGTGTTTTAGTAACCTTTAATTATGAGTCTTAGTCATTGGAATGTTTCCTGAATGAAGGAAAAAAAAGAAATGGATTTGATTGCTCCTAGCTCAGGCAACAAGAAAGTGGACGTTAAGGGAACCAGAGCTTGAGCACATCTGTGACTTCGTTTTAGTTCTTGCAACACTGTTGGGAGGTAGATGTAAGAAGATGGAGAACCAGAGGGAGTTAGTCTGGCTTTACACAGTTCCATGCCTAGCAAATGGCAAAGATGTATTTTGACCCAGATCTGTCTGCCTTCACACTCTGTGTCTTTCTCTTCCAGCTCCAAAAGTGAGCTCTTGAATGCATTTCAGCTCTCTCTATGATGCAGTCTTTTCCGCTCTGTCCTGGAAGTCCTAGCAGTGCTATGGGCTTCCAGATTCCTCTATCCTGATGTTTCAGACTCCAGGTTGCCCAGCTACCTGCCTTTCAAGTGGAGTGAAGCTCAGCTCAACCTAGTATGGTTGTCTCAAATTCTCAGTTGACTGTAACATAGGTCACAAAAGTGCTTTTTCAAGTGAAAGTCACTTTAAATGAAAGTTCATTCATTTTAAATGAAGTGATAGGTAAGAACATGAGAATTGGTGTTCAGAACCCTTCTTATGCCCTTTTCCATGGTTTTTTTCCTAAGTTCTTTAGACCCCCTTGAGTTTCAATTACCCCCTCTAAAATGATTAAAAGGCTTGGGATGTGGAAAAAACGGAAGCCTTGTGCACTGTTGGTGGAAATGTAAATTGGTACAGCCACCATGGAAAACAGTGTGGAAGTTCCTCAGAAAGTTAAAAAATAGAACTACTGTATGGTACCAGTTCCACTTCTTGGTATTTATCCAAAGGAAATGAAATCACTGTCTCAAAAAGATATCTGCACCCTCATGTTTATTGCAGCATTATTTACAATAGCCAAGAAATGGAAACAACCTAAGTACCATCAATAGATGAATGGATAAAGTTGTGATATATATATAAAATATTATTATATATTATAATAATATATATAACATAATACATATAATATATATTATATATACATATATATATATATATACACATATATAAATAACATAATTCAGCCATAAAAAAAGGGAATCCTGCTATTCGTGCAACATAGATGGACCTTGACAGCATTATGCTATGTGAAATAAGTCAGAGAGAAATACAAACACTGTATGATCCCATTTATATGTGTTACTAAAAAAATAAAACAAACAAAAATAAACAAACAAAAAAACCCCTAGCTCATAGATACAGAGAATAGACTGGTGGTTGCCAGAAGTGCAAGTGGAGATGGAGGGCAAAATAGGCGAAGCTGGTCAAAAGGTACTGAAAAAAAAAAGCATGGAAAGTGATTTAAATGGTTCCTTGCCCATAGTTTTTACTTTTTCATCTACTATTAGAGATGACTTTAGACCTCAGGCTACCAAATCTTTACTTTTCTGCGCCTCAGAGGCCTGATTTGAATGAAAGGCTTTTTTGTTTTTTTGGTTTTTTTTGCACAAAAATTGCTCTAGTAGATTAACACATATCTGTGTCTTTAATATTGTTCAGTTGAAGAAACACAGCCCAAAACCTACAGGTGATTTTGCCAAATGTCATTCCAAACAGTCTGAAACAGACGTGGATCCAGACATCCCAAGGTCCTCCAGCCCAACTAGGAGCCCTGGGGGCTTAGGGAACCCCCTCTAGACCAGACGTGTTTGCCCCCTGCTCTCACAGGCCTTTGGGGGCATTGTTTATGCCATCTCACCCCAGGCCCCAGACTATCCTTTTTGCTTTGCAGGTGTAAATACCATTCCCAGCAAATTACAGTCAAGTCTGGAGAAGCTGCAGAGGGGAAAAGTTAAAAGCCAGTTCTTTCCTCCTTTGAAATTTTATGTGCTGATATGTGAAATACACTGTCAGAAAAGTAACACTTTTACGGGGCGTCCAGCAACAGAACATCCTAGAAACAGTCCAGGAGCAGGTAACGGTGAAAGCCCTGCCAGTAGACTCCCACACCTTCCCTGGAAGTCTACACATCTCTTCTCAAGTTCAGAAACACGCCCGCCCCTTGGGGAGAGGGTCACACTAGCTACTTTCTCATTCAGACTTGGGGACCATGAGAACTCAAAGCATACAACGTGTTGGCAGAGAACCTGGAAATGGGCTCCAGGAAGCCCGTGTCAGGTTGCGTCCTCTGACTTTATAAAAATAACTCTCTCCCCTGAGCCTCGTATGTGAGCAAAGTAGTTCAGGTGATGGATTTTCATGTCAGCTTTTTAAATCCAAATGAGAAAAACATCCCCAGTCTGATTTGTGTGTGTGTGTGTGTGTGTGTGTGACAAGGAAGAACAGTGGCAATGATGCAAATGCCAGTGGGGAGTAGAAACTGATGGAGCAGACATGACCCTCTTGGCTGTGGTCCCCCCTGTCATTCGACAATTTAACAGACAAGGACTTGCTCCAATTACAAAAGTGGAAAATGATGAAATCAGGAATAAAATTAAATTACAAACTGAGTTGTATATGACCCAAAGCTCTGTGCCCTAATCACTATGCCACTGTTGTATCTTTTGAATCATAACATTTTAGTGCTACAGGGGGCCCATCACAAAAGCTGTCTGGTCCAACTCTGCAAAAATTCCCTTTCCAGTATCCCTGTACCTAAAGTCTCCCTGGAGTCCCCGCAGGGGTGGAGACACCACCTGTGACCCTATAAGGTAGCTGACTGTTAACACATCCGTCCTTATTCTGGACCCAGACCCGCCTCCCCATTCTATCATTCTGAGTCACAGGGTAAGTATATATCTCTTAGCCACAAAGGCAACAGACGTTTGATTCATTCATCCACTACTTATTGGGCTCCTGCCCTGTGCCAGACTCTGGGTGTGGCTCTAGAGACTTAGTCCCAGACAGAAAGAAACAGTCCCTGCCTTTATGGATTTCAGTGGTTCAGTATTTCAAGATACATCTCTTACTCCGAACATGGACTCAAGTCTGCTGGACAAGGCCGGGATCTATTATCAGAGAAAGGAGGCCTGTAGGGTGAGGGCTGGTCTCCAAATTAAGGAAAAAGCTCAGTTGTAGGAATGTTCAGTCAAAGTTGCTCACTGGCTGAACTAGAATTTTTTTGAAAATTACCAACTTAAATGAGGCTTGACTGCAACGCTATAGAGAACCCAGTGGGCTGGGTTCACAAGGAAATTATATGAGGCCATTTTTCAGGGAGAGGAGGAGAAGTGGAGGCTGGCAGCCGGGTCAGCTTTGGCAGCATCATTTCTACTCATCGGGATGCTCTCTTTGTTGCCTACACTCCATTCCCTCCAGCGCTGGGTTTGCTTTTCCCATCCTCTCCTGGACTCCTGCGGGAAGATGGAGGTAAGTGGCAGTGCATCTGGAATCTTAGCTGTCTCTCTAGGGTACAGACACTTAGTCTTGACCCCACCAGCATCCCCCAAAGTCCATACACTAACCTTCTCTTGAAGCCCTGCTAATCTGCAGAGACTTTTACCTCCATCCAGAGGTTCCACATAAAGGGGAGGAAGTCGCTGCTCAGATAGATGGTCCTGAGGCAGATCCTCTCCCCAGTGGGTGGAGAGCTTGTCCATCCACTGCTGATGCCCCTTGGGACAAGAAGGGATTAATCCAATTAAGCAATTAGACTTAATTAAACAACTAACCAATTAAGAGCAGAAGGGAGTCCCTGCTTATGACAGAGGAATAGCCTTTCTACTGTTGTGGAGAGATGAGAGAAAATAAATATTTCCTTTGAGCCTGGGGAAGCACAGGGGAGCTTTCCCAGAATCCACAGATATAACACCTTGGGAGGCAGAATAGGAGATGGCCAACTGCCTCTACTGGTCCAGTCAACAAATATTGCTTAAGTACCTATTATCTGTCAAGCAATGTACCAACCACTATTCTGGCTATCTCAGATTTTAAAGTCTAGCAGAGAAGCTACGCATTAAGCAAATAGTCACATAATTAATCAATCGATTGGCTACAAGTGAGATCAAGATTTTGATGTATAATGAATGGATGCTGTGTGCATGTTGTTAATTGATGATTTATTTGTGGGTAAATCAAAGAATGCATGAGAGTCCAAGGTGAGACCAAAGGTAGACTATGTTGGCCTCAGTGGGATAGCCCAGAGGCCCCCCATCTGGTCAGCTAGAAAAAATGTCCAGAGAAGAGGCATGAGGAGTACAGGTCTGCCATGCCAACTGGAGAGGACAGGCCTGTCCTCATCTTCCAGGAATTAGCACCACATGGTAGGAAGGACACTACCTTCTCAAGCCAGCACACGTGAGTTTGATTCCTAATTCCTCCACATTTCAGTTGTGAGACCTCAATTAATTTAAGCCAAATTCTCTCATTTTCATTGTCTGTAAGATGACCATAGTTACTTCTTTCCCAGAAGCTTGTTGAGAAGATTAAATCAGTCAATGTATGTAAAAGCTAGTTTTGTACTGTCCACTGAAAGGACCTGGAAATAGTGATACCCAGCAGCAGTGATCACTCCTAGAACCCAGATTTTGGTTTCTAGGTATCATCCTCCAACAAAGGAAATCAGTCTGGAGAAATGGTTGATTCAAGGACTGGTGCAAGGAAAGTGCATGATGAGCCCAGATCATCTTGTGGTCCCTAAAAAATAAGGACATGTTCAAGAAAAGATGGGGACTTCTTAAGTGGACATAGGAACCAACATGAACTTTGTCCTAATGGCCAAACTAGAACAATTTAAACAATAGGATATATAATGATAGTGATGGACTCTAACCCATAGGACAAAACCAGAACCCATGAATCCATACTGATATAAATATTTGAATAAATACATACATGGAGGGGAAGGGAAAGTTCTTCCTTATAAAAGAATCCCAATTTAGAAATATATAAAAAATAATGTAAAATTTTTAAAAATCACCTTTGCCAAACACTGTAGTAAAAAGTGTTTCACTCAAAAATCCTCAATATATGCTAAAAGTAGTGGGTGAAAGAATGATGAGAGACAGGATATTTACATAGTCTCAAAATCTGATGCCATGAGACCTTCACTGATTGTAATAGAATAAAATTAGTGAGTTTTTTAGTAGAAAGATCTGGCAGATGCCACTTGAGCCCAGTGACCAAAGTGAACAGAAGTGAAACACATTTATCTCAGGGACACTTGGTACTGAGAAGAGAACTAAATCACTTTTCTCGTGTTTCTGCAAAACATGTATAACTTGAATCTAATGAGGAAACATCAGACAAACCTAATTTGAGATGAAACCAAATCTACAAAATAACTGATCAGGACTCTTCAAAAGTGTCAAGGTCACGATAAACAGGGAAAGACTGAGGGAAGATGGCTGCAGATTACAAAGATAAAAGGACATGGCAAGCAAATGCAGTCTGTGATCTAGAATTGGATTCTAGAACAGAGGAAAAGGGAGATGGACAGTCTTTGAATGAGATCTGTAGATTCCTTAATAGTAGTATGTGAATATTGATTTGCTGTCTTTGATCACTGTCTTGTAGGTGCGAATATTTGGGGTAGTTGGGTAAAAGGTGTATGAGAATTTTGTACTCTCTTTTGCAACCCATTTATAAATCTAAATTCTCTCAAAATGAAATCTTTAACATTTTTAATTAAAAAGGGAAACAAACTAGCTTCGTATTCATCATATGAAAAGGTGCTCAACAAATGGCATTTATCATTATTATTAACAGGAAGGATTGATTTCTGGGGGAATCTTCAACCTACTGTCCTTGAGAAAGAAACCTTGGCCTCTGAAGGGCAGAGCCAGGATGCAAAGCTGTTTTTGCAACTGCTGCAAACTTCAAGGTTGTTGAGTGACTGGGGAGAAGAAAAAATGTGCTGGATTCTGGAAAGAATGGCCCCCTTTCTTTTCACAGAGAAGAAAAAAGTACAAACAACAAAATTCAGAGAGACAATAAGTCTTCGACAGCCTGTTGCTATCAGCCAAGCCATTGTTAAGGCCTGAGAGCTCAGGGCCACAGCCTGAAAAGAGATGCCACCTCCCTCCTTCCTGGTCGATGCATTTAGAATCCCAATTGTCTCTGGAAGAAATAAAACCCAGGGCCGAGAGAGAGGGCAGAGCCTGGTGCACACCTGTGTGGGAAAAGTTCAGAAGAGGAGCACCTCTACCCTGGAACTGAGGTAGGGCCTGGAGCCAGCAAAGGCAGGAGGTGCCACTCCCCTCCTGTGACCTCAGGTTGACCTTCCTTTTGTTAAAAACAAAGTGGGCTCCAAGGATTTCATCCTGATGTGATCATATATTTGATCCTGGGAAAGTAGGGAGGCAGATGTTTCAGGGGCCACCTTGGAATTAGGCTCCTGCCCCGCCTCAAACAATTGATTGTCTCCTGGCCGCTCTCAGAATAAGAATACATTCTAAAGTACTTAGGAGGCTCACAGGGCTTCTGATCCAGCCTCAGTGCCTATCTCTTCCTCCCTGAATATTATGCTCCGGGAATAAGAAACTGCTTACAGATTTATGTGCACATCTTAAAATCCCATGCCCCTGTGACATTTCAGCTCAGACACCGCCTCTTCCTAGCAGTCTCTCTCGATGCCTCATTTCAGCCACTCTGAAGAGTAGAAGTCATTCCCTGCTCTGTGGGCACCTCCCTACTTCCTGTGGCACACTCACCTCAGCATTATGATTTGTTTGAATGTCTGTCCACTCCCGACTGTGATGTCCTTGAAGGAAAGGACCTGGATCAATTCTGCCCCTGTGTCCCCAGTATTTAGAATAGTTGTAGAGACTATAAGTGTTTTCTAATTTCAACGGAGAAGTGCTTGAGTATTGAATGCATTGGAATTTAATGAACAGTCTTTTCTGGTGCACACATTAGTTGTTAAAATTTATGTATTGATCAACTATAAATTCAAATGTCCCTATTTCCCAAATGATGAAGTATTTGAAATGAAATGTTTATAAAATTTAATGAAAATATGACACATTATTTTAAAATGCCTAATAAAGAGGAACTATTTCACATTTAAAGATATCATTCATTACTGTCCATAAAAATACATCTGCTCAAATTGATTTCTCACTTTCTGTGAATAGCTTCTTAAAAGTAATTGACTGCAGTGTGATGGAATATTCTTACATCACAGGGTGAATAGGACTGACATTACTGATTTTTATTCTTGCAGGATATTTGGTTCTTTCCAAAATAGTCACTGAGGCATGTGGTCCACACCGAGGGTCCCTTGATAATCAGTCCTGTCCAAAATGTGCATGGAGACATTTGGTCCATGATTTGTTAAATAATGCAAACATTTAACTTCATTAAAATTTGCCATGGCAGGCTTCTAATGCATTGTCCATTCTGTGATAGCCATTCAGTACCGATGTACAAACATTCCAAGTTTCCGGTGGAAATCTTGGAGCTGATGGTCTCCTGTCTCTGCCACAGTTTTCACAGGCGTACACTCTCTCAACCTAATCCAGTAGATCATCTACCTTTTCTTCTGCATTCTCCACAAGGTATTCAATAGTTTCATTTACATCTTCCAAACTCACAAATCGAAGTCCAAACAACATGGATACACACTTACGGGTACTGCCATCTGTTGTCATATACTTGCCTGTTAGACCCAAAGAAGATATTTTTCACCACGGTGATTGTGAAAAATGAAACAAGCATATGTGTGTTTTCCTTTGCAACCCTAAATATGAATCTCCATGAAATTCTGATGTAAAATAATATTTTACCCGAAGAATTTTCTGTAGTCAACTTTATTTTGAGTGTAAAGCAAAATAAATATACTGTCAGATATGCAAGGTCTCAGAACAAAAATAAACCTCAACTTAATCAACACCAAAAGAGCTTCAAATTATGATCAACAAAATTAGCTAATTAAAACAGAAATCCATAGGCAACAGAAATACATGCAAGTTCTCTGAATGGGTACAATTTAACTCACATACCCTTTATTATGAAAAAAATTTTAGAAAGATACACTAGAGTCAACTAATAATTTATTCATGTGATTATGGAATTTAACACACATGTCAAAAATAATTCTGGAAAGAGTCACTATGCAATTTGAAACAATTTCTCATCTCATTAAATAGTGTTTCCATCTACCCACTTATTCATGGCAGAGATCAGGAAGCCATCCTTACCAGCCTTATTCAAATATTTACCAAGTCTTCTTTAAATTAGGTCCTAATTACCTTCCTTATCCATTAATTTCTTTCTATCCCGACTGTCACCTCACCTGGCCACCATCATGTGTTTGGTGGACTTGTACATCTTCCCCACAAGTCCCTCTGCCTGGGGTCTCTCCAACCACCATTCCCTGTAGCTGGATTGATTTTTCTAAGGCAGATATATAAGTCCCTCCCGTAAACTCTTCGGTGGCTACAGCTGGCTCTTGGAGAAAGGCCTACATTTTTGCAGCACCAACCCTTTGCTTCCCAATCCTGCATTCAACCATTCATTCATCTGTCTGCTCACTCTTTGATGAATTAAACTTCTGCGTATGTGATACTGCCTGTTCGCCAGAAACTACACCAAGCACTGAGGCTTATATGAGAAAACACTAAATAATAGCTCCTGCCCTTGACGATATACAGTCTCAGGGGGGCGGTCCAGACCAGCAGGGACATGAGTTAATAATTTAATAAATGCTATAACGTGTGTTTATGCATTTGGCCACAGTAGTGTGAGGAGAGGGTTGTCTGGGAAGTTTTTTCTGTGGAGATGGGCAATTGCAAAAAGTTTGGAGAACAAGGAACCCTGTGCACTCAGAGAAGGGGATGGGGTGAATTCGAGAAGCAGGTGGGCACCAGATTGAAGGAGACACCAAACACCATTCTAGAAGGTTGGGCATTTCTTTGTAGTCAACAGTGATCCAGCAGAAGTTTTGTCATCAGGGGAACCTTCATAATCAATTTACCTCTGATCAACCCATTCTTTCAAAGTCCTTTTTGTCACTTGCTTGCTAAACCCTCTCTGGAGAGACTGCTATAGGTCTCTTTTCCTAAAATGACTGAGTATTTAAGCCCTGTTGACTTTCAACAGATTTGGAAGCTGCTTGCCACAAAATTGAGGGTTGAAATAGTCCAGAGATGGTAGAAGAAGCTGGGAGAGGAGCTGTCCCAAAGTCACCTTGTCATTATATTCTATGCAAAGTGATTGGGAGGGTCCAGTAGAAATCCAAGCACTAAATTAGACTGGAAGAGGGATTTTTGTGCTTGTTTTTACAGCGACTGTGACTGCACATGTCTTGATTGACCTAACATGTCACCGGCTAGCACCGCTGCCACGGAGAAGAGGGGACACTGCTGCAGTGTTTGATAACTGATTTAATACGAGTCAGACATCCCTCTGTTGCCCTGGGTTCATTATGCTCTATCACCTTAATAAACGTCCTCGTCCTCTGCCTATTCAGCCGTGGCTTGGTTCTCTGACTTGAATTGTTTGGGACAGCAGGGTCTCTCGTGAGTGACTTGTCGAGTTATATCATGGTACCTGACCTACTTTATACAGGTCTCAGACTGCCGTGCAAGCAGCGTGAGCCCCATAAATGTCCTCTGGACCTTTGGGAGAGACAGCGTAGACTCAGAGTCCCAGACGGGATTCTCAGAATCAGCTCTCCTAACCCTACCCTTTCCCCACCTTTTATACACAACGTCCAGCAGCTCCATCATTGAAGACTGGCCAGCTGGCTGACACTCATGCATGCATCCCTGATAATGGGCAACTTCCATCCATTCACTCAACAAATATTTATTGGTCACTGGTTCTGGGCTAAACCTTGCCTTAGGTATTGGCAGTATAACAGGACAAGATAGGCATTGTCTCTGCCAGTCCAAGCAACACTCTAGGTAGTTAATGCACGATTGTGTAAGCTCAGCTGTAAAGGGACAGCATGGAGGATGATGGCAATATGGCAGAGGGATTATACTTAGGCAGAGACGTTAGAGGATGATTTCTGGAGAAGAGATTCTAAAGTAAGGAGCTGGAGGATAGGGAAGTCCCTGGAGGTCCAGTGATTAGGACTCCACCCTCTCACTGCTGAGGACCTGGGTTCAGTCCCTGGTCTAAGAGCTAAGATCCCACAACCCACACGGCACAGCCAAAAAATAAAAAAAATAAAAAATAAAGAGCTGGAGGAGGGGGATAAATTCATCTTAAGCAAGGGGTTGGTGGGGGAGGGATTTGCAGCAGAGGAAACTAAGTGCAAATTCCAAGTGAACAAGGAAATCTTGAAGGATTGTAAGGCTAGGATCCGAAAGCAAGGGAGTTGTGTGTCCTGTACCCTGTAGGGTCCTATGGGCCATATTAAGAAACTTTGTCTTTGCACTTAGAACAATGGGAAGAGTTTTAAGCAAGAGGATGACATGACGAGAATGGCCTTTGACGATTTTTTTGCCAACTAAAAAGAAATCTTCTGATCGGATTGTTACTATAGGCAATTTTTGTTTTCCTGTGTTGTACAGAACACCACAGTGGTTGGGCCCAGGTACCACTAAATGTAAATCCTAACTTGATCTCTTACTAGGTGAATCATCTGAGGCAAGTTTCCTATCATTTCAGAGTCTCTTTTTTCTTACTCATCCATTTACTAATTTACTTTTATCTGACTGAGCAGATAATCACGCAGGGTGGATCAGAATTTGCACAGCCGGTGTTTTCAAAAGTTCCGCTGGGAAAGTTCATTTTGATTCAAACACAAACAGTTCCTAAATACCTACTGTTCCCAGAGCTCCAGAGATTGGAAAATAAATAACACATCAGCTCTGCCCCCGGGGAACTTACTGAGAGAGGTCACACATGGGAGGCTAGTGGTCCAGATCCACCAAGCAGAAGTGTTCTGTTTGGCTGGCTCAGAGCAAGACAGTGAATTGGAAATAGGGTATGTGCTATCTAGATCCTCAGAGGTTCCACTACTCCCCATATCCATAACTACGATTCATCACCTTTCTGGCCCAGGAAGGTGTTTGAATCTGTGACCCTGGACAGGTAGTATTCACGTAGAAGGAAGCACAGGTTGCTGTGTGAGCAGAAGAAAGAGAAAGGGAGAAAGTGCAGTAAAAACAAACAAAACATATGTCCATGCCACTCTCTCACTTTGTCACAGCTTACCCTTCCCCCTCTAGAGGGGTGCAATAAGGAGGGTGGGAGGGAGGGAGACGCAAGAGAAAAGAGATATGGGAACATATGTATATGTATAACTGATTCACTTTGTTATAAAGCAGAAACTAACACAGCATTGTAAAGCAATCATACTCCAATAACAAAACAAACAAAAACAAACAAACAAACAAAAACCCACATAGCAGAAAGTCACCAAAAGTATGTGGTCCTCCAAATGTGCGACTGTCCTAAATTTAAAGAGTCACAGCCTTGAGACACCCAAGCCTGGCCGAGGTCTGTTGAGGAAGACACTGCTATATATAAAATAGGTAACGAACAAGGACCTACTGTACAGCACAGGGAACCCTACTCAATACCCTGTAATGACCTATATGGGCAAAGAATCTAAAAAAGAATGGATATATGTACATGTATTACTGATTCACTTTGCTGTACACCTGAAAGTAACACAACATTGTAAATCAACTCTACTCCAATAAAATTTAAAAAAACAAAGAAAAAGAGAACGTGAACACCCATGGTAACTTTACAGCTCAGGCCAGGAGAGGAAACTTGTGGATGTAAAAGAGGACAAAATATAAGCATGCCAAGTTCAAGGTGCAGGTGCCTTTACACTTGGTTTTCCTCCGTCGGCCTCTCTGCCTAGTTCTCTGGGCTTCTGCTTAGGCTGCACTTGGCCTGGGTAGCCCTCCATGGCCCTGCAGATGGGGTGAAGGGCCTGGCTTCTCTGCTCACCCGGCAGGTGGGACCGTTGTGTATGCATTTCCCATGGCCTGTTTACGCCTCTGTCTTCCTGGGCAGCCCTGCCATTCCTCCCGGAAGGCAGGGACAAAATTGTTTCTGTTGCCATTGTTTCCTTTACTGCTTAGCAGGGTAAGAACTACTATTAAGTGTGCAGAACAGATAAGAGATAATATTGAGGGAAAGAAGGATGCAGGACATACTTGTGATGTGGTGCTACCCCTTTCTAGAATAAAAGCTGAAAATAGCTCTAACAAGATAATCTTGAATGAGCTTAAAATCGGATTTGTTAATTGGTTTGTTCAACAAATTTTTACTGATCAAGGTTTGCAGTTTGGGAATACACTGTGGGAATATAAAATTATGTCAATCAGGCCAGCCTAATGGATGCACAGAAAGCGGAGAGGGCAAGGGAGGAGAATATTATAGGAAGAATTTCCATAGGAGGTGACCATACAGCTGAATCTCTTAATAATCACAGAAACCGTATATTGACAGCTTTTCTAAAAAAGAAAATCAACATAATTTATAGTACAGTGTAAAGAGGTGAGCTAATCACACATGTGCAAGTAATCCCTTTGCAAGACAAGTACCCTGCAGGGCTATGATCCTACAATATTTCTGCAAAAGAGAACTTTAGAAAACAACGTGCCCTCAAATCACTTTGGGAGCTTGTTAAAAATGCAGATGCCTGGGCTCCACCTGTAGAGCTTCTTAGGCAGAGTATCTGGGGAAGGCCCAGGACCTACATCCAGGTGTTCATCAGAACACACGTCTGGAAACACAGCCTTCATGACTATGAAGTCAAGCTTCCTCCTTGCACAAAAGAGTAAACTCTGGCTTAGGTACTTACTCCATTCAGGCTGCTGCCATGAAAATATCATAGACCGGGAGGTTTATAAACAACAGAAATTTATTTCTCACAGTTCTGGAGGCCGGAAGTCCAAGGTCAAGGTGCCAGTGTGGTCAGGTTCTGGTGAGAGCTCTCTTCCTGGTTACCGACTTCTGACTTCTCCTTGTATCCTCACACGACAGAGGCAGACAGGGACAGCAAAGCTCTCTCGTGACTCTGATAAGAGCACTAATCCCCACATAGGGACTCTACTCTTGTGACCTCATCTAATCCTAGTTACCTCCCAAAGGCCCTACCATGACATTGAGGGGAGGGGGAGGGCTTCAGCTTATGAATTCGGGGGTGACACATTCAGTTCCTAACAGGTACTTTGTGTAACTTGCCCATGTTCATTTGATGCTCTGTGGCACATCTGGGGCTCTAACCTCAGATTCCCAGCTCAAAGCCGTGTTCACCCTCCCAAAGAACAGTTAACTCTGTGATCTGGTCTACCTTTATCTATGAGCCAGATGGAGGGGATGTTACAGGGGAGAAATGAACAAATACATATTTAACATGGTGCTGCATGGAAAAAAAATGTATCCAACTTCTGTGATCCCAAAGGAAAATGCTCTAGAAAAATCACCCCTTAATGCTGCTATTTATTCATTCCTGCATTCAGCAACAACAAAAAAACTGGCCCCCCTCTTCCCTTGTGGCCCCCTCTTCCCTTGTGGCACAGTTCTATGGACAAAGAGGGATTTAATGTGGAAAACTGAGACGTGAACGAGCAGCATGAAATTCCTAACACACAGAATAGTGAAAAGCACAGTCTTCCAAAACTGAAGATACCCAATTATCTTGCATTCACAGTGGTGGGGACACAGTGTATACAAGTCAGAGAGAGCATAGGACATTTAAGATTTACAACAAGTTGATCTAGGGCTGTTTAGCTCCAAAAGCAAAACAGGGTCTCCACTGAGTTACAAGTCCCTCATATCAGTGATCTGGGCAAAAGGTCTACTCTATACCAACCCATTCTTCTGAAAAGGTGTTGGAGGGTGAGGGTCGGGCCAGATGCAGGCTCTCTTGTTGATATTGGAGTCAGTTGGTCAATTGAGATAGAAAATGAATTTATTAGAGTTGCTGTGTGGCTCTGCTAGTCCTAGCCTGCTCTGGGTACCTCTTAAAAGCCAGAAGTGGTCATTACTTTTGGCTTGCTTGTATTGCACTAGTTTTCAATCAAGCATTTTCTATGTGCTGAGTGTCGTGTTGAGGACTTTATTTACATTATCTCACTTAATCCTCAAAACCGTCTCCTTAAAGGTTGGTTCTGCTGTTTTACACATTGCAGATAAGAAAACTAAACTAGAAAAGGAAAGTGGCTTCCTAATATTGTATGGCTAGTAAATAACAGAATCACAATTCTAATCCAGACCTGGGGACCAACACAGTAAGATGTCAGTATTTTTGCTCATTTTCTCAACTCCTTTTGCTCTAAACCTCCTAAGACTCGGTGACTAATGTTGGTCTTTTGCATTGATGAGCCCTTTGAACTCTCCCCCAGAATGCAGGCTTCAACTTCTGCCTCAGCTTTAAGCCCGGTGAATTCTCCTGACTTGATATTTCCCAGCTTCAGGTACGAGACCCTTTCCTCCAGACCCAGCACAAATCCTTGTCACTTGACTGACCTTAGGTATCTGCTGGGGGTGGGAATTAATTTGCATAAGAGTGTTATGAATAAATTAAGAATTCAGATGAATCATGAGTTTCTGACCAGGGACAAGTCTCGGGGACGTAAACATTTGTTAGTTCAGCTTAAGGAGAAGAATTGGAGTTCATGTATGCTTATTCTCAACTATGGCAAAGATGTGGGGCATTAAAAACCCACCAACTGTGAAGTAATTGCAAATATCAGGGAAATGACCTTCCGCAAGCATAGCACACAAAGAATTGGAATCCCACCTGTTGGATGGTGGAATGCCTGGACCTAATAGTGTCAGAAAGCAAGATAACAGTATTTTACAGGCAGGCAAGAACCAACGCCAAAGTAAGATAGATGATAAATAGATATATATTGAAATATATTCCATAAGTTAGAAATTTAGAAAAAAGGGATCATGTCTTTTGCTTCTATTTCCAGAATATATGCAAACGTTTTCTGATTATAGTAATAACACCATCTTAAAATGAGATACTTAAAAGAATGCTGCTAACAATTTCTTCTCTGGTTGGCAAATAATAAAGATAATAACAATAGTAGCAGCAGCACCAATAACAATAATGAAAGCAGGTAGAGCGACATGAGTAAGTAGGATTACGCTGACGGCTCTAAATGCAGGACCTTATTTAATCCTCCCAACCCTGTCAAATAGATGTTGACTAAACCCATTTCATTCCTCTCCTGGATACTCAGCTAAACTACATTTCCCAGATTTCCTGCAGTTAGGTTGGGCCATGAGCTTCATTTCTGGCTATTGGAATATGGCTGAAAGTGACATGCACCATTTCCACTTGTCCTCTAAAAGCCATGCTGCACTCCTCTGTGCTCTCTCACTCTGCTTACTGGCTGGTCAGATGGAGAGAATCCACTGGGGCACTCTGAGTCCCTACAGCATGTCAAAGCCACCAGAAGAACTGAGCCGCAGTCACCCACCAGCTCCAGGGAGTAGGATGTCCCTGTTCCACTTCCCCATTGGACTGTGGTATGAGCAAGAACTATAATCGGTTTTATGGGATTTTATTTCTTGAGATCTGGGGGTTGTAGTATACTAGTTGCACTTCATATTATTTTCCCAAATAACACATATTAATAACTTCATTCTGCCAGTAAGAAATCCAGTTTTGTTCAAAATCTTGCATCTGGTAACTGCAGAACCCAGGCCCGACAGGATCCACCCCCATGCTCATTCCAGCACCTCAGACTGTACCACCATACCCATGTGCCACCTACATGTTTCAGGTAAAATGACCAGGTCACACAACTTTGCCATCCCATCTGGGGCTCCTCTTGGAATTCTCAGTGGCACAAAGGGAAAGGCCTGAGGTCAGGTTTGCGGGATTCCTACGTGGCCAAGGTTAATTTTCAGCTGGTCCATTACCAGAACCTCCTTTCCCTAGCTCTCAGGCCAGGTAATGGGCGGGTAAGTCCCAGAGAGAGGCCAGCCACACAGCATGCCAGTGGCACCGGATGCAGCTCAGGGAACATCGGACTCTTGGCAGGGAGATGCCACTGGGTGTGACACAGACTGATTTCTTGGAAGGACATACTGTGTTGTTATATCAGGGACAGAAAAGGTCATCTGTGTATGCAACACTGGGGTGTGTGTGAGTATGTGTGTGTGTGTGTATGCATATATGTGCATATATGTGTATGCAAATATATGCAAATATTGAGATGTGTGCATATATATTAATATATGTGTGTGTGTCTGTATATATGTATGAACACATATACACACACAATCAGCCTGGCCATAACATCATCATACCACATATAGTATGTATATAAGATGTTTATATATAACTATATATAAAAAAATATAGATTATGTATTGGGTTGGCCAAAAAATTTGTTCGGGTTTTTCCGTAACATCTTATGGAAATATAGATCTTATATATGGATCTATATTTTATATATATATGAAATTGTGTGTGTGTGTAAATATTATGTCCATGACAGTTTGTACATAAACATTACTCTGTATGTATCTGTACATACACATATAATATGGCCACGCTGCTAAATGTACACCTATGCGACTATACAAAAGAATGTACCTCCACACATCTTTACATATTTGTGTATATTTACATTCATAAACATATACATCCAAGGTATTAAAAACAAATGGAAACATGGCTTATTTCTCTCAGAGTTTTGAGAACCTCCAAAAGTCCACGTGAAAGTAAAGATTGGGATTTCAAATAAACACAAATGTGCTATTAATCCAGCGGCCGGTGTGAGAATTATTTAAAAACCCAGTGACTCATCAAAATGTCCCCTTAATTTAGAGAAGAACCGAGCAGGGGGATGTCTGTGGCCACCAGGAATGGCAGTCCGCACCCAGCTGGCCCTCCCCTGACCACCCACATCTGCTCTCCATGCAACCGATAGATAAGTTTTGACAAGTTCTATTAAGTACAAAGACAGCCACCGGGGCAACATGTGGAGTTGATAGAGGGAGAGGCAGAAAGGCAGATCACAGTGTGAGGCCTGCTGATGTTGACAGAATTTGCCGGAACGAAATGAGTCCGTGCTCGCCATCATCTATTACCGAATTTCAGTAAGGCCTTTGGCACCCACAAGGCTTAAGAGGGCAAGCCTCTCCTTGGTTTCCTATTTCTGCCTCCCGACTGCCAGCAAACTGAGGATTTCTCAGAACTCTAATTGGTGGTCTTTATTTAGGCTGAGTCTCCAGTGATGCCAAGGAAGAAGGCGTGGAGTGGCTGAGGCCATGACCAGCGGTGTGGATTTCATCCCCACCCCCCACCCTCCTCGTACCTGCTTTCAGAAGCTTCCCTGGGAGCAGAGTTGGCAAGCGCACCTGGGCTGATCACTCGCGTCTCTCTCACCATCTTGAGTGCATCCTTGTTATCCTCCAGAGCCCTCCTAAACAAGTTTGGCAACGGCAAAAACAAACACTATTGTACAACATCTTTGGACGCGCTTCCAAAATGCAAAAGCAATTAATCAGTAGTCTCCCTGAGACTCTGCTCAGTGTGACTGCTGCTTTTTGACACAGAGCTTGGCTTTGATGGGAGCCTAAGAAGCCTGTGAGAGAGCCCCAAAAGTGGTAATGGCCTTCAATTATTTACTTGTTTAGAAGACTGGGGAGTAGATCTTAAGCTGTAAGCACAAAGATGATCCATCTAAGGCCCTCCCAACAGTGAGGTCTTTTACTCCCTGCCTGAGCGTTCTGCTTGGAAAAGGAAGGGTACTTTCACCAAGTCTGGCCTGGATCCAGAGCTTGCCTGTGTATGCATGTGTGTGCATGTGTGCATATTTAAACAAGCTATATTTGGGGTATCTGAATATCTTTGAGCCTTGTTTAAAGACTGCTCTTTCTAATTACTCGACATCCAGGCTGCCCTGCTAGTTTCTAATGGATGAGATTTCTGTGTGCTGGAGTTTTATGTCATTTTATAGAGAATCAAGATTGTATGTTCTCTGAGAGATTCTGTCATTTAGCAATGTATTCTCAAGACATGGTGTAATCAACTTAATAATTGATTATAGGGAAAGAAGTCACTTGTAGCCTAAGTTATTCTCAGCCTTGAACTTTGTCCTCTGCAGCTTATTATACACGTGGAAATATCTTGATGGAGCCATGATGCCAGGAAATTTACAACAGCAGACACCCTCCCCTTTATAATCCATGGCTGACAGTTTAAGCACTGGTTAGGCAGAGTTGCTCTCCTGAAAATACTGATGAGTAAAGAGATATGTAGATGTCCAATTCACACAGGGTTTCCTTAAGAAATAAACTGGGTTCAGATAAGATGGTGGGATATTGTTGACCCAAGTTTGCATGGATCTCTTAGTTGCATTCCTTTCCCATGAGCCCTTTTGCATATGTTTTTGTATCTCAAGATTATGTTCAAAAAGTGTCTCTTCCACAGAGTCTTATCTAGTTTACTCTACTGGATGTGGCCTCTTTCTTCCTGGAATTCCCACCACACCTAACTTGTGGTCATCTTCTCTTGAAATCGTCTTCCTCGGTTTTGTTTTTTAACACTTGCTCTGAACTGTAAACACTGAGAGAAAGGTCCAGGTTTTGCTGATTTTATTGTTACTTAGTCCATAATTGTTGCTTAGCAAATAATCGTTGCTTAGCAAATATGGATGGATGGGTGGATGGATGGATAGATGGATGGATGCATAGATGGATAGATGGATAAATAAACACTTTTCTGTCAGCCTAGATCTATCTCAAAACAATAACCTGATGTGATACAAATTTTTGTATCTGTCTGTACTGGGTTGAATCGTACGTCTTAAAATTCACATACATCTGGAACCTCACAATGTGACCTTGTTTGAAAGTAGGGTCTTTGCAGATGTAATTAGTTAAGATGAGGTCATGCTGGACTCGGATGGGCTCTAAATTCAATGTGACTGGTGTCCTTATAAGAAGAGAAGAGACACACAGGGAGATTGCTCTTTGAAGACAGAAGCAGCGACCAGAGCCAAGGACACCAAAGTTTGTCAGCAACCACCAGAAAAAGGAAGAGGTAAGGAAAGATCCTTCCTTTAGAGCCTTCAGAAGGAGTGTGGCCCTGCCAACACCTCGATTGTGGACATCTGATCTCCAGAAATGAGAGAGAAGACATTTCTAGTGTTTTAAGCCACCAAGTTTGTGATACTTTGTTACAGCAGCCCTAGGAAACAAATATACTCTCCAAGAATCTATCCTGCAGATGAAGAACTAACTATATCCAGCTGGGCTTTAACGAAGGACCCAAAACTGGAGTGGATTCCCCCTGGCAGGAGAGCCTGTTATTGCAGTGAAGCCTAAGTCATGGAACTGAGTGGTAACCTTGAACAGCTGATGCCAGGAGGAAGGAAAGGCGGGGGAAAGCAATAAATATAATAGAAAATATGGAGGAGACTGGCTTGGTGCCCAAGTTCAGGTTTAGAGTCACCAGATGAGGACCAGAGCAATAGGCTGAGGTCATGCTGGCTAGATTCCATGGGCAAGGGATGGAAAGGAGGAGCTCCAAGAGAGCCTTGGACAGCAGGGATTTTGACTCTTGCTGTAGGTATTGGCTGGGCATAAGACATGGTGGGTGGAGTAGCCTTGGTTAATGGACCAAAGATGAAGCAGAGAGAATCCCCAAATTACCTAAAAGTCAAATTCCACCACAGCATTTTCCTTTCTAAGTATTTGGCCATTCCTGTTTTTACCCTGTTAAACTTACTTTCAGACAAAACCTCAATCAAGGCTACAATTTAAATCCTTCCAAATAATCCTTAAGTGATGTACAGTTTAGGAAAATACCATCATGGGCTTCACATTTCTTCGATTTGTACATTCTGGGCAATGTGAGTAAGACATTAAGGCACAGTGACCACAAAACCTCACTAATTCAGAGGCATTATCTGAAGGACCTTCTGACTGAATGGTGAGAGATTGGATCTAGAAAATATTTTTAAAGCTATCCCATTTTACTTCCTTCAAGGACAAGTACTAACCAGAAGGAGACTGGCATTCAGTTAAGTAGTGGCCCTCAGAGGATGAGGTTTAATGAATAGATAAGAATGGTTTGTAATTAGTCCATCATTGTTTGTATTGCAAAGGGTGCTTGTGAAGTGCTTGAGGATGCTTGAAAACAGTGTGTGCTCTTAAGTAGTTGGAATATTTCCCCAGAAATTTGTTTATACAACTAATTTGCTTAGTACAGCCATTGCTTCAGCCTCCTGTCTACTTATCCCAATTTTCACATGAGAGATGGGCATGGTAATGAGGTCTCATTGGGTTTATAAATCAGCATAAGACAGAGGGAGGGCAATTCCCAGGGAGGAGGCTGAGACAGTGGAATTGGCTTTCTATGGATAGTGTCCCTCAGTGAACTGACCATCAAAAATCATGTTGGCTGGTGTCAATCACAGACAACACCTACTTAATCTTCATGATCTCCAACATCCTCTCCAAAGGTGATGTGCGAATGTACGAATGTACTTTCTGCTATAATCTTGTGAAAAATCAATGCTGAATTTAGGGTCAGAAGACTGATCTTGAGTTTTAAGCCTATTATCAGCTGTATGTCTCCTGGCATATCATTTAATCCCTCTTTGTTCTCTTCAACTAGACAGGGAATATTTAATGAGATAATATATATGTTCTCAGTAATCCATAAATCCTGTCCAAATTTAAGAAGCCATGATTATCCCATCATTAACAAGCAGACCCACTAGATACAGCGTTTCAATGATTCAAAGTCTAAGGATCGTGTTTAAGGTTCCAAAATTCAAAGAGAAGTGTTTGTTTTATGGGTCAGATAGACCTAGTTTGAGTCCCAGTTTTATTTCTTGATAATTTTTGCTATGATGTTGAGCTTCTCAAGTGGAGATGGAAAATAAGTGCTTAAAAAAGCTGTGCAGTGCTTCACACAGTGACTACCACGTAAGTGCTTAATAAATACTAGTCAACATATTATAGCCCCAATAAATTCTTGAATCCCTTAAATAAACAGGCATAAGGAAGTTCACTGCAGCATTATTTGTGGTGGCAAAATGTTGTAGGCAATCTGGTGGTCCATTACTGGTAAAATGGACAGCCAAATGGGGAAAGGGGGTTATAGACCACAAGGTACAAAGCAGCAGTCAAAATCAACAGGTCAAATGTACACCTGAAAGGACATCTTGAAACACTTGAAACATAGTGAAAAGAGTAAAAAGAAATGAAAGGGAATGAACGAATGAATGAATGAATGACAAGGGGGCAATGATGTGCCATAAACACATTATAGGGAATGATTAACTTGGCCTTCCACAATTGAAAAATAAAATACAGTACATTAAAGTCATGCTAGTTATTGTTGTTATTATAGCACCTGGAGAGTCCAATTTCCTGGGAATACAAAAAAAAAAAAAAAAGAAGCACTCCTTGTATTAGTTTCCTGAGGCTGCTCTAACAAATTACCACAAAAGGGTTGCTTAAGACAACAGAAATGGACACTCTCACAAGTCTGAAGGCCAGAAATCAGAAATTAGGTGCTGGTGGGGCTACATTCCCTCTGCAGAAGCTCTAGGAGACTCTCAGTTCTTTGCTCCCTCCAGCCTCTGGTGACTGCCGGCATCCCTTGACTTGTGGCCATATCATTCGAGTGCCTCCGCGGTCGTGTCGTCGTCTCCTCCTCTGTCTCAAATCTCCTTCTGACTTTGCATTATAAGGACACTTGTTATGATTTAGGGGCTGTCTGAATAATCCAGGATAATCTCCTCATCTTTATATCCTTAAATTAATCACATCTGCAAAGACCCTTTTTTTTCAAATAAGGTTACATTCACAGGTTCTGGGAATGAGGACCAGAGCATATTTTTTTGGTGTGTGGGGGAGGCACCATTAGGCCTTCTACATGCTGTAATAGTGTCTCAAATGTTAATAAGTCAAGCCCAAATTGCCTACAATAAAAGGAGATTCAATCTCTCCCTCCCATTTGGAGCTATCTTCTATGGAACGCTCAGGAAACCCACAGAGATGCTGTGCACCCCTCAGAGCAAGCCTGGTTCCTCTCCTCAGGCTCCTGAAGGACAATCCAGAAATTCCTGGCTGCCCCCAGTATGCTGCTGGTGTGCCTGCAAGACGGTGCCACGAGGAAACCCAGGCCCTCCAAGGCTCACAATGGCTCCAGCGAAGGCTAAAGTACCTGCTGTCACCTCTGGCATCCAGATGATCTAAGAAGTCCCTAAAATACCTGATTCCCACTGCTGCTGTCCTCAACACAATTGCCACTCTCTCACAGAGACCTTATCTGATGCTCACCTTCTGCCCTCCTTCCACTGTACCCCCTCCCAGGTCATTGCATGTCCTTCACTGTCCTTAATCCTGCTTTATATAAATATATAAATATATATATATATATATATAGTGTGTGACTATTTGATAAAAACTACACATGGACAGCGACAGAATGTCTGCTTTACCCAAAATTGCATCAGCAGCCGTTAGCACCATGCCCAGTACATGGCTGGATTGATGGAATTCCTGGAGAATATCTGATGTTTCAGCATTGTGATGTTAGGCCAGTTCAGCTCTTCCCACATAACTTTTTCACCTAAGGTGTGCCCTCCACTGCAGGAGCACTAGTTACTTCACGGCTCATTTTTCCACATACTATGTTATG
>NW_020172178.1:4703045-4750146 GCF_003031525.2 Neophocaena asiaeorientalis asiaeorientalis
GCCCAAGTTCAGGTTTAGAGTCACCAGATGAGGACCAGAGCAATAGGCTGAGGTCATGCTGGCTAGATTCCATGGGCAAGGGATGGAAAGGAGGAGCTCCAAGAGAGCCTTGGACAGCAGGGATTTTGACTCTTGCTGTAGGTATTGGCTGGGCATAAGACATGGTGGGTGGAGTAGCCTTGGTTAATGGACCAAAGATGAAGCAGAGAGAATCCCCAAATTACCTAAAAGTCAAATTCCACCACAGCATTTTCCTTTCTAAGTATTTGGCCATTCCTGTTTTTACCCTGTTAAACTTACTTTCAGACAAAACCTCAATCAAGGCTACAATTTAAATCCTTCCAAATAATCCTTAAGTGATGTACAGTTTAGGAAAATACCATCATGGGCTTCACATTTCTTCGATTTGTACATTCTGGGCAATGTGAGTAAGACATTAAGGCACAGTGACCACAAAACCTCACTAATTCAGAGGCATTATCTGAAGGACCTTCTGACTGAATGGTGAGAGATTGGATCTAGAAAATATTTTTAAAGCTATCCCATTTTACTTCCTTCAAGGACAAGTACTAACCAGAAGGAGACTGGCATTCAGTTAAGTAGTGGCCCTCAGAGGATGAGGTTTAATGAATAGATAAGAATGGTTTGTAATTAGTCCATCATTGTTTGTATTGCAAAGGGTGCTTGTGAAGTGCTTGAGGATGCTTGAAAACAGTGTGTGCTCTTAAGTAGTTGGAATATTTCCCCAGAAATTTGTTTATACAACTAATTTGCTTAGTACAGCCATTGCTTCAGCCTCCTGTCTACTTATCCCAATTTTCACATGAGAGATGGGCATGGTAATGAGGTCTCATTGGGTTTATAAATCAGCATAAGACAGAGGGAGGGCAATTCCCAGGGAGGAGGCTGAGACAGTGGAATTGGCTTTCTATGGATAGTGTCCCTCAGTGAACTGACCATCAAAAATCATGTTGGCTGGTGTCAATCACAGACAACACCTACTTAATCTTCATGATCTCCAACATCCTCTCCAAAGGTGATGTGCGAATGTACGAATGTACTTTCTGCTATAATCTTGTGAAAAATCAATGCTGAATTTAGGGTCAGAAGACTGATCTTGAGTTTTAAGCCTATTATCAGCTGTATGTCTCCTGGCATATCATTTAATCCCTCTTTGTTCTCTTCAACTAGACAGGGAATATTTAATGAGATAATATATATGTTCTCAGTAATCCATAAATCCTGTCCAAATTTAAGAAGCCATGATTATCCCATCATTAACAAGCAGACCCACTAGATACAGCGTTTCAATGATTCAAAGTCTAAGGATCGTGTTTAAGGTTCCAAAATTCAAAGAGAAGTGTTTGTTTTATGGGTCAGATAGACCTAGTTTGAGTCCCAGTTTTATTTCTTGATAATTTTTGCTATGATGTTGAGCTTCTCAAGTGGAGATGGAAAATAAGTGCTTAAAAAAGCTGTGCAGTGCTTCACACAGTGACTACCACGTAAGTGCTTAATAAATACTAGTCAACATATTATAGCCCCAATAAATTCTTGAATCCCTTAAATAAACAGGCATAAGGAAGTTCACTGCAGCATTATTTGTGGTGGCAAAATGTTGTAGGCAATCTGGTGGTCCATTACTGGTAAAATGGACAGCCAAATGGGGAAAGGGGGTTATAGACCACAAGGTACAAAGCAGCAGTCAAAATCAACAGGTCAAATGTACACCTGAAAGGACATCTTGAAACACTTGAAACATAGTGAAAAGAGTAAAAAGAAATGAAAGGGAATGAACGAATGAATGAATGAATGACAAGGGGGCAATGATGTGCCATAAACACATTATAGGGAATGATTAACTTGGCCTTCCACAATTGAAAAATAAAATACAGTACATTAAAGTCATGCTAGTTATTGTTATTATTATAGCACCTGGAGAGTCCAATTTCCTGGGAATACAAAAAAAAAAAAAAAAGAAGCACTCCTTGTATTAGTTTCCTGAGGCTGCTCTAACAAATTACCACAAAAGGGTTGCTTAAGACAACAGAAATGGACACTCTCACAAGTCTGAAGGCCAGAAATCAGAAATTAGGTGCTGGTGGGGCTACATTCCCTCTGCAGAAGCTCTAGGAGACTCTCAGTTCTTTGCTCCCTCCAGCCTCTGGTGACTGCCGGCATCCCTTGACTTGTGGCCATATCATTCGAGTGCCTCCGCGGTCGTGTCGTCGTCTCCTCCTCTGTCTCAAATCTCCTTCTGACTTTGCATTATAAGGACACTTGTTATGATTTAGGGGCTGTCTGAATAATCCAGGATAATCTCCTCATCTTTATATCCTTAAATTAATCACATCTGCAAAGACCCTTTTTTTTCAAATAAGGTTACATTCACAGGTTCTGGGAATGAGGACCAGAGCATATTTTTTTGGTGTGTGGGGGAGGCACCATTAGGCCTTCTACATGCTGTAATAGTGTCTCAAATGTTAATAAGTCAAGCCCAAATTGCCTACAATAAAAGGAGATTCAATCTCTCCCTCCCATTTGGAGCTATCTTCTATGGAACGCTCAGGAAACCCACAGAGATGCTGTGCACCCCTCAGAGCAAGCCTGGTTCCTCTCCTCAGGCTCCTGAAGGACAATCCAGAAATTCCTGGCTGCCCCCAGTATGCTGCTGGTGTGCCTGCAAGACGGTGCCACGAGGAAACCCAGGCCCTCCAAGGCTCACAATGGCTCCAGCGAAGGCTAAAGTACCTGCTGTCACCTCTGGCATCCAGATGATCTAAGAAGTCCCTAAAATACCTGATTCCCACTGCTGCTGTCCTCAACATAATTGCCACTCTCTCACAGAGACCTTATCTGATGCTCACCTTCTGCCCTCCTTCCACTGTACCCCCTCCCAGGTCATTGCATGTCCTTCACTGTCCTTAATCCTGCTTTATATAAATATATATATATATATATATATATATAGTGTGTGACTATTTGATAAAAACTACACATGGACAGCGACAGAATGTCTGCTTTACCCAAAATTGCATCAGCAGCCGTTAGCACCATGCCCAGTACATGGCTGGATTGATGGAATTCCTGGAGAATATCTGATGTTTCAGCATTGTGATGTTAGGCCAGTTCAGCTCTTCCCACATAACTTTTTCACCTAAGGTGTGCCCTCCACTGCAGGAGCACTAGTTACTTCACGGCTCATTTTTCCACATACTATGTTATGGCCAGATCCAGTAATAGGGCTTAGTAACAAAGCTCTAGAACGACCTGGGTTTGAATCTTACCTCCTCCTTCAACTAATTTGTTTGCACTGAGCAAGATAAGTGAATCCTCTCAGCCAGTAAGCTTAACCCGGAACCTGTTACCTTTCAGAACAAAAAGTTAATAGTAACTACGCATTAGGGCTTTTGAGAGTTGATTGTGAATGAAGCATTTAGCACAATAATTAGCATCCACAATCAATACTAACTCTAATCACCAACTATCCATTTATTATTATTTACATACTGACACTTAAAATATATTTTCCAAAAAAAGAAATAATAGGTATTGATCTTTAGCACAAGAGTACTCATTCATTTAAAACTTGAAGTGACCTCGAATGAATCACTTAACCTGAGTCTCGGTTTCCTGATCTGCAAAATGAATGATTTTGACTAGATCAGTGGTTGTCAATCACTACAGTGACAAATTGTCCGCCCAAAATGCATAGTGTCTTTATTCAAATATATATTTTCTTATACCTTGTCAGGATCTTGTTACTATCCTCTTATGTCTTCTATTAATTCCATTGATCTGATTTTAGAGGAAGGTGGATCTTCCCAAGCATTAAAGACTGGGAGAGTTAACTAATTATTTCCCAAGTGACATCTTCCAGAGGAATGATGCTGATTCACTTATTCAATGACTATAGATTATTTAGCCAAAATAGGGATCTCAATCTACTAAACAATTTAGTAAGGGCATCTACAAGTATAATATTTCACATTTCAGATGAACTTTCTGGAGAAAGAAGTATGTGGGAAAATGTAATGTTGGTAATAATCAATCAGGATGCTTCTCGGTTCTGAGTCATGCAACAGTTTCTCCATCTAAAGCCTGAAAGAGAGGATCAATAGCCTCGTACATTAACATGCTAATTATTGTATTCATCGTGACTCCTGTTGTTAGTTCTATGGGGTTCCCATATTTGTATATGATACAGAAATACCCAGTTATGGTGACTCTATTCAATGTGTTCTTAAGGATCTCATATTTCAAAAATGAATAAGTGAATGAACAAATAAAAAAATTGTAGCAGTTATAGGTAATACCTACCCACATTTGCAGAGTTTAAAAGAGCCCACTCTTGCGTTACCACATGGGAGCTTCCCAAGGATAGTATGGAGTATACAAAATATAGGAGAGAGGATCAGAAACATGCCCAGACTGTCGGGCACCACACAAATGGAAAGCAGAAGAGGTGGTAAGCAGAAGACATCAACCAGGTACTCCTAACTTCTAGATCTGTGTTCTTTCTATGTATACCTTATAATTTGTGAAGAACAATTCAATTCATTTTATTTATTTAATGTTTTGATCAAATTATTATGCATACATACTTTTAAAAAGTTGAATTGTGCTTTAAACTCAGTAACAAAACCAAAGCAATTCTGGGTACCACAATTTCACACTCCATAATCAGCTCCCCAGAACAAGCATTTTCAACTTTTAACCTGTTCTTACTGGTATTTATGCCTCCATATTTCTAAATAACATGTTGGTACTGCTGTCATTTCTTGAAATGCTTTTCAATTTTTTGACATGATCTCTTACACCATCCTTCCTACACACACTTCTGCTCTCTACATTTTCAAAATATTATTTTAGTATAGTTTTGAATTAATTCAATATCTGATGTTCCTGTTATGTCTATAAAAATAACGTTCACAGCTGAGCCACTTTGAATCCTATGATTGTATTTCTTGTACAGCCTTTTTTTGAGTGTAATAATTGCTTCATATATTTTTTATTTCCCTGTCATTTTTTTTTTTTTAAGGTACCTACCAATCATTCATCCCCAAATTTTCTGGCAGAACTATGAAACTCCTCTGTGTATGGTCAAATACATAAGGATATATGAATATATCCTGTTTCTATAGATTTACCTATTTTGGACATTTCATATCAGTGCTATTTTTTTGAGGCATTCATTCTGGATCCCTTCTTTCATTTTCTTATCCTATCTCTCTAATTATTCATCTGTGTCTGTTTGCTCTCCTTCCTGAAGACTTTTTTAAATGACAGCTTTACTGAGATGTAATTTACATACCATATAACTCACCATTTTAAAGCGTATATTCAGTGGTTTTTATTAGTCATATTTGCACTACCATTACTGTCACATTCTAAATTCAGAATATTTTCATCCCCTTAAAAAAAAATGGGTACCTAATAGCAGTCATTTATCTATCCCTCCTTTCCCCAACCTTAGGCAATCACTAATTTACTTTCTGTTTCTATAAATTTGCTTATTTTGGACATTTTACATAAATGGATTCATACAATGTGGGTCCTTTTATGAATCAAGTCTTTCACTTAACATATGCTTTCAAGGTTCATCTATGTTATATCATGTACCCATAATTCTTTTCTCTTTTTGGAAAATAATATTCCAGTGTGTTTATTTATTCTTCAATTGGTGAACATGCAGGTTGTTTTCATTTTTTGGTTATTATGAGTAATGCTGCTATGAACATTTGTATATGAGTTTTTCTTGGACATATTTTTTTCAGTTCTCTTGAGTATATACCTAAGACTGTAACTGATGGACCATAATATAATTCTATGTCTAACATTTTAGGGAACTTCCAAATAGTTTTCCAAGGTAGCTGAACCATTTTAAAAGCCCACCAACAAAGTGTGAGGGTTCCAATTCTTCTACATTCTCACTAACACTTTTTACTGTCTACCTTTTTAAAATTGCAGCCATTCAAGTGATTGTGAAATGGTATCCACTGTGGCTTTTATTTGCATTTCCTTAGTAACCAATGATGATGAAAATCTTTTCATGTACTTATTGGCAATTTATATATATATTCTTTGAAGAAATTTATTTTCAATTCCTTTGTCCATTGTTTAATTGGGCTATTTGTTTTGATAGTTTCTTTTTTTTTTTTTGAATTGTAAGAGTACTTTATATATTCTGGATACCTGTGCCTTAACAGATATATGATTTGCAAATAATCTCTCCCATTTTGTGCTTTGTTTTTATCACTTTTTGAGTGTCCTTTGAATCAAAATGCTTTTTTTTAAAATTTTAATTAAGCCCAATGTATCTACTTTTCTTTTGGTGCTAATGATTTTGGTGTTATATCTGAAAAATTGTTACCTAATCCAATATCACAAACATCTGTTCCTGTGTTTCTTCTAATAGTTTTATTCCTATAGCTATTACATTTAGGTCTATGATCCATTTTCTGCAAGTTTTTGTATATGGTATATGGTAGTGGTCCACCTTTATTCTTTTGCATGTGGATATCCAGGTATCCTAACTTAGTTTGTTATAAAGGCTACTCTCTCCGTCACTGAGTATTTTGTCACCTTTGTCAGAAATCAAATGACCATAAGCGTAAGGGTTTATTTCTGGACTATAATTTTTCTTCTTTTGATCTATGTCTATCCTTATGCCAATATCATACTGTCTTGATTACCATAGCTTTCTAGTAAGTTTTGGAATTTGGGGAATTTGCATCTTCCAACTTTGTTCTTCTTTTAAAAGACTTGTTTGGATATTTTGTGTCTCTTGTGACCCAAATATTTCCATGTGAATTTTCCACATGAATTTTAGGATCAGTTTGTCAAGTTATGCAAAAAAGGAAAAACAAAATTCACCTGATATTTTGATAAAGACTGCATTGAATCTTCACATCAGTTTGTGGAGTATTGCCATCTTAACAATATTGAGACTTCTGATTCATGAACTTGGATGTCCATCATCTATTTAAGTCTTCTTTAATTTAATTCAACAATGTTTTATAGATTGTATTGTATGAGTCTTGCTCTGTTTTGGTTAACTTATTTATATTTGTACTATTGCAAATGGACTTGTTTTCTTAATTTTATTATCAGATTGTCAATTATTAGTACATACAAATACCAACAATTTTTGTATTTTAATCTCATACCTGAAACTTTCATTAATCAGTTCTAATAGTGTATGTGTATCTTCCCTAGGATTTTCTATATACAAGATCATATTTTCTTTGAATAGAGATAGTTTTATTTCTTCTTTCACAGTCTGAAAGCCTTTTATTTCTTTTCCTCACCTAGTTGCCCTGGCTAGGACCTTCAGTACAACGTTGAATAGAAGAATTGAGAATGAAAATTTTTTACTTATTTCTGATCCTAAGGAAAATCTGTCAGTCTTTTAACATTAAGTATCATGTTACCGTGTTTTTCTCATAGATACCCTTTTTCAAATTGAAAAACCTTCCTTATATTGCTAGTTTGTATTCTTCTTCTTCTTCTTCTTATTATTATTATTATTATTATTGTCATCATTATTAGGTGTCCAACCTTATCAAATGCTTTATCTACATCCATTGAGAGGACATGTGTCCTCTATTCTATATTCTATGGTGTATTACATTGATTAATTTTCGTATGTTAGGCCAACCTTGCATTCTTAGAATAAGTATCACTTGGTCATGTTGTATAATACTTTTAAAATATTGCTGTATTTAATTTGCTGGTATTTTTTGAGAATATTTTTAGTATTTTCTAGTATTTTTGATACTATATTTCTAAGATATATTGGTCTATAGCTTTCATTTTCATGTGATGTCTTTGTCTAGTTTTGGTGTCAGGGTAATACTGGCCTTATATAATGAATTGGGAAGCGGTTCCTTCTATTTTTGGAAGTGTGAAGGATTAGTAGGTTTATTTTTCTTTAAAACTCATGGATTCACTGTGAATCCATCTGGTCCTGGGCTTTTCTTAGTAGGAAGTTGTTTCGTTAACTAATTTGATGTGCTTATTTTTTCCAGATCTATTCAGATTTTCTTTGTCTTCTTGAGTAATTTTTGGTAATTCGTGTCATTCTAGGAATTTGTCTATTTCATATAGGTTATCTAATTTACTACATGTAATTATTCATTGTATCTCACTATAATACTTTTTATTTCTATAAGGTTTGTAGTAACATCCCCATTTTCATTCCTAATTTTAGTAATTTGAGACTTCTTTCTTTTTTTCTTGGTCAGTCTAGCTAAATGTTTGTCAATCGTGTTGATTTTTTCAAAGATTAAATCTATTATTTTTCTATTCTCTGTTTCATTTATTTATGCTCTAATCTTTTCCTTCCTTCAGCTTGTTTTGCATGTATTTTGCTCTGTTTTTAATAGTCTCTTAAGGTGGAAGTTTGATTACTGATACAATGTCTTTCTTTTTTTTATTATAGCCATTTATCACTATAAATTTTCCTCTAAGTCCTTCTTTGGTTACGTTCCACAAATTTTTTGTTTGTTTGTTTGTTTGTCTATTTAGTTATTTATTTTTGGCTGGTTGGGGTCTTTGTTGCTGCATGCAGGCTTTCTCTAGTTGTGGCAAGCGGGGGCTACTCTTCATTGCAGTGCACGGGTTTCTCATCACAATGGCTTCTCTTGTTGTGGAGCACGGGGTCTAGGTGCGTGGAATTCAGTAGATGCAGCACGTGAGCTCAGTAGTTGTGGCTCGTGGACTCTAGAGCTCGGGATCATTAGTTGTGGTGCATGGGCTTAGTTGCTCCATGGCATGGGGGATATTCCCGGACCAGGGCTCGAACCCATGTCCCCTGCATTGGCAGGCAGATTCTTAATGACTGCACAACCAGGGAAGTTGCCCCACAAGTTTTTGTATGTCATGCTTTTATATTTATTTACCTCAAATTATTTTCTAATTTACTACATGATTTCTCCTTTGGCCTATCCAAAGTTTAATTTTCACATATTTATGAGTTTCTCAGATTTCCTCATTCCATTTTCATTAGAAAACAAACTTTGTATTAGTTTAATCCATAGAAATTTATTGAGTTTATTTTTAATCCTAAGACATGGTTTATCCTGGAGAATGTTCTATGTGTACTTTAGAACACATGTTCTGCTTTTGAGTGCAATGCTCTACAGATGCCCATTAGTTCAACTCAGTTTATAGAGTTGTTCAAGTTTTCCACTTTCTTGGTGATCTTCTGCCTAGTTTGATTTATTACTGAAAGTGAGCTACTAAATTCTCCAACTTACTGTCAAGTTGTCTATTTCTCCCTTCAAATTTTGTCAGTTTTGCTTTATGTATTTCAAAGCTCTGTGGTTAAGTGTGTATATGTTTATAATTGTTATGTGGTTTTTTAAAATTTATTTATTTGGCTGCATTGGGTCTTTGTTGCTGTACACGGGCTTTCTCTAGTTGCAGCGAGCAGGGGCTACTCTTTGTTGTGGTATATGGCCTTTTCATTGCAGTGGCTTCTCTTGTTGCAGAGCATTGGCTCTAAGCATGTGGCCTTCAGTAGTTGTGGCACGTGGGCTCAGTAGTTGTGGTGCACAGGCTTAGTTGCTCTGTGGCATATGGGATCTTCCCAGACCAGGGCTCGAACCCATGTCCCCTGCATTGGCAGGCGGATTCTTAACCACTGCGTCACCACAGAAGTCCCAACTGTTGTGCATTTATAGTGGTTTGACCCTTTTATCATTATAGAATGTCCTCCTTTGACTCCAGTAACAGTTTGTGATTTGAAGTTTATTATTACTGATACTTATGTAGTCAACTGGAGCTCTTTTGGATACTACTTACATTGATTACCTTTTTCCATCCTTTTACTTTCAACTTATTGGTGTCTTTACATCAAAAATATGTTTCTTATAGATTTTCTGGAAGAATGTTAAGCTTTGTTTTCCAACCCTTCTATTGAATTATTAACTTTTATTTTATATTTTTAATTTTTAAGGAGTCTCTATTTCTAATTTTTTTTTAGAGAGGCCATAGTTTCTCTTGAGCAATAAATTGAAATTTTATTTAGGTTTTCTTTTGCTCACTGCATTTGCTGTTTCTTTTATGCCCCTCCTTTATGTTTTTCTTTGTTTCTGTCTTTAACATTAGAGAATTTATTAAAATGTTTGGAAACCCTTATTGTTTTCATTTATATTTAAGAATGGTGCACTGAAAAGTTGATTGAGACTTTGTATGTGCATAAACAGGGTTTATCAACTCTGGGCCTTCACTGTGTGGCAATTAAGAAATCCTCAAATGTCGTTAACTTCAGCTTTATTATATTGAGCTGATCAGTTTTGGAAAGATCAATCCTCAAATGTCCTATCTAGTACAGAGGAGCTAGGCTTTGAGTAGTCTGTGAGCTTAGAGGAAAAATATTGTCTGAGCTATTCTGTGGGTAATCTGTTGCTTATTTACCTCTTCCCCTTCTCTCCAACATGGCACCTGAACTCTGCGTCTGGAATTTCACAATCCTGGGCTCCTCTGGTTCTACCTTTCTAAAGGATAAATATGTCTCCTTTGAGTGTGTGTGGGAGAGAAAAATCTGGCTGTATAGAGTAGAAAAAAAGATCTAGGCACATTACTACTATTTACTCAGTTGTGGCCAGATTCTAATTTTCAGACCACTCTGCACCCTGGCATTCAGAGAAAACTATTCTTTTCATTTCTTTCTTCTTGCAGCAAGAATGTGCTTGCTTCTTATTATCATCTCCCTGCAGAAAATAAGGTTCTACGTCTCTGTGCTTTATATCAACAGTGGCCTGCTATCCTCCATACTTTAACACATCTCACTGTCTGTGACTGACTTTCTAAATCTGTTTATACTTTGATTTTATACTTTTAATGCTACTTTCTCTCTCACTTTATTGGTTTTCAGTAAAGGTGCAGAAAAGAAATGTATGTTTAAAACCCACCATGTTTAAACATATAATTCAGTAACAAAATCTGTACCCTCATCAACTCCATTCTTTTGATCATGGAAAGAACGAAGAAATAGAATTGTTGTAATAAGAATTCCAAACAGCAAACCAACCACATAGCTGATTACAAAGAGCTTCAGGATTTTTAAAACAGTGATCATGAAATATTTTGTATTATATAAAAAGCAAGGGCATTCACTTGTCATTTGAGCATTTTAAAGAATAAATCTTTTTTATCCACAGTATTCAAGATATAGAAACAACTTAAATGTCTGTTGATGGATAATGCATTAAAAATGATAGTGGACTCTTACTCAGCATTAACAAAGAAGGGAATTCTGCCATTCATAACAACATGGATGGACCTAGATGATATTATGCTAAGTAAAATAAGCCAAACACAGAAGGACAAATCCTACATGATCCCATTATTATGAGGAATATAAGAGTTAAACTCATAGGACAAGAGAATAGATGAGTATTTACCAGGATCTGTGGGGAGAAAGAAATGAGGAAGCGTCAGTCCAAAGGTACAAAATTTCAGTAATGCAAAATGACTATGTCTTGGGGAACAGTATAGGGCCTATACTTAACAATGCTGTATTGGATATTTAAGTATTTTCTAAGAGGGTAGAGCTTATGTTAAGTGTTCTTACCACAAAAGAAAAATAATAATATTTAAAAATAAGTAATTTTGAAAAAGAAAGGGGTGGTAGGAAATTTTGGAGGTGATGTGTAACTTGATTTTGGTAATGTTTCATGGGTCTCTACTTCTCTTCAAACTCATCAAGTGTATACACTAAATATGTACAGCTTTTTGTGTGCAAATAATACTTCAGTGAAGTGGCTAAAAACAAGAAGGGGTGTTCTGTGTCATAAATTAAGAAATTCATCTTATCTATCAGGTTACCTTGGGTAATGTTCATTTGTTAGCATGAGTCATCTCAGTTCACCATGTAGAAATGGCTACCAAAGAGTGTTAAATATATATGTGTATCTATCTATCTATCTATCTGTCTTCATCCATCTTTTTGTGCATGTTTGTGGAGATATATAAATATGTGTGTATGTGTGTGTGTTTGTATATGCATGTATATATATATATATGTGTATATGTATGTATATATAAATATATGTATATTTATATTTATATATTTTTCTGCTTCTTCTATGGAAAGTAAATATCAAGAAGAGACAATTTTATGAAATCCATGCTTATAGTCTACTTCCCTAAACTTAGTCCTAAGAGGGCAGAAGATGTATAGCAATAGAAATTATTCAGTTAAGGTATAAATTTCCATCTCAGGTGTGCTAAGTCATTTCATACCTCACCACTGGTATTCAAGCTGTTTTAGAAATGGGACAAGTGGATGCTGAGCAAGTTCAAAGGTCCTCTTTTCCTGACACTTAATTGAATAACTGGATTTGATGACAACTGTTGAATCCTTGGACATTGAAAACACTTGAAGACAGAGTTCATTTCCAAGGGCTAAGGGTGAAACAAAGTTCTAGACATCTTTCTTTGCCACAGCCTTTTTTTCTTGGTTTAGGACTCTCACAACAGCATGTGAGTTTCTGAGTTCCATTTAAAGTTGCTGTCTCAATTCATTTTAGTGAACTTTTTGTCAATTTTCCCACTTTATTTATTCAGCATTCCATGGCAACCTATAGAAGCCTTTCTTAGCTAAACCATTTTTTCTGATGGAAACCAGTATTGTTTTTTCAAGGGGTGGTCAATTCAAAACTTACATTTGATCAGAAATGAGGCAATAGCATCCCAAACACCTAACCTAGTCATTCTGATAAATTTTTAGCAAACATAGTCTTGTTGATGTATACTTCAAGCAAGGTGCTCTCTGTCTTCCAACCTCTCTCTCTCTCTCTCTCTCTCTCTCTCTCTCTCTCACACACACACACACACACACACACACACACACACACACATACATATAATGCAAAATTTAAGTAGATAGGTGTAGATTTAGAAATAAAATTAAATATATGGATAGATATAGAAAAAAAATTTAAGTGCATTCAAAATGAGAAATCTCTTTTTATTCTCTACTGGTAAAAAAAAAAAAAAATCTGTGTGCCCCAATTGCATCACCTGATTCTCTTTCTATATATTAGAGGTCTGTAAGTGCACTGATTTCATTAAAAGATGGTATTTCCATCATCCTTTAATAAAATTATTTGGTCTAGCATAATAACTACCCAGCATTTTATTTAAGTAGCTGGTTATGGTGTTTCCTGGTGTGAACAGCAATGATGATCATGTGTCCCTATGAGGAAGTACATTTTGACAGTTGTTGTTAGCTGACAGGTATGTAGTACACTTGCCTACCAGCTTTGGGACCAGTTTCAAATGTTGCCTTTGCTAAAACGAAGGAAATCCTCATGACTGCGTCAAGTGACAGGGAACAGGAATTGGGTAAGACTGAGGATGCATATTTCTGGTATGAAAAAGGGGCCAGAATAGGGGTCCTTGACTGCATCTTACTGCTGTCCCATCTCTCCTCTCTATTAATTCTATTTTGCACCCACTGAAGGGCCCATTGGCCAACCTACTGGATGATGGGAAGGGCCAACCGGGTCTCTGGACACAGTATAATCATCTTTTATGCTCAGAAGAAATGGGAAAAAACTCATCACTCTCCCCTTTATTCTTGAAGACAGTTACCAGGTTTTTCCTACTGGGGATTTTGTCAAAGGGGTATCTATATATACAGAAAGAATTCATTGAGACTTTAAAAAAAATATATAGACTCTATAAGATTGCTTTCTATAATTTGAAATAAGGTGATCATATAAATATTTATTGGAAGGTTTCAGTTAAATAAATTGTGGTATATCTATTCAGTGAACAATATGCTATCAATGAGGGGGCAGATATAGCTCTATTGACAATGAAAATTTCAATGACTCATTTTTGAGGATTAAAGCAAACTATAAAATGGCATTTAAAAATATAGCATGGCTTTGTTTATACAAAAACAGAAACCAAAAAAATATATGCCTGAAAATACATTCAAAGTATTAAAGGGATAACATTAGTCTGTGGGTTGTAAGGTGAACTTATTTTTGAATTTTCAATATATTTGATTTCTGACATAAATATGTATTCACTTTACAATTGGCAAACAGCAAAAGAAAAAACTAAAAGCTATAGTTTTGGATGGAAATACAAAAGATGGCATTGATTTGAATACTACTAGCATCATTCAGGTCTAAGAAACTATAGTTTTATCAGTTAAGATCCAACCTGGAAATTTCCATTACAAGAACCTCATTTTGCTCATCTGGATAGTAATGTCTGTCCCCCAAGAATAAGTATACAGTGGGAAAGCATTTGTGAAAATTTGTCATGTAAAATCATAAAGTGGTAAGTTGTACAGGCCTCTAGAGCCAGATTTCCTTGAAATTAATCTCAGTGCAACTGCTTCCTAGTTGTGTGACCTTAGGCAAGTTACTTAACCTCTCCAAGCCTCAGACTCCTAACCTACCAATGAGATTAAGTAAATATACCCACATCATGGCTATGTTAGAAAGAATAATTTGACTAACATTTGTAAAGCATTTATAATAGTGCCAGCTACAGAATAAATATTATATGAATGTTTAATAAATAAGTAAATTGCTCTATGATACACTCAGCTGTAGGATTTAGGTCTCTAACTGCCTACACAAATTTTCTTTAAAGTATATCATACTGAAGCTACATATTTTATATAGTCCTTTTTGCTCTGTTTTGTATACACATATAAAAAGTACAGCAAAGGTACCAATGACGTGAGGGGTGTAAAATTCATCATGGAAAAAAAACATGTGTGCAAAGTTATAATGGAAAACAATTGTTTTGTTCTCTCTCTTTTTCAGACTGTCTTAAGTAGGTCTGTTCAAATCAATACTCTAGTTTGAATAATTTTTCTGAACAAGGACAGATTTATAAGTGAAAGTATCTGGCATGTTAATTGAAAGGTGTTTATTACTGGTTGTCTATTCCTGTTAGCAGCCATCTTTTAAACTAGACGGCTTCCACTTAAATGGAGAATCAATTAGAAACATTAATAAAACAACCCTGTCAACTCCCATTAGACCTGGGCCAGACCTTTTTCTTCTCTATTAAGCAGGCAATTGCTAATCACTATTTTTATCAATATCTTAGAAACATGATCTGTAATTTACACCCAGTAAATGAATAATACCAATTGGCTACAGACTAAGTGGAAAGAACTCCCAGGGGGGAAAGAAAGTCCATATTCTGTCACCTTCTGTTTGTAAAAGGAGAGAAACATTGGTGTTTTGGAAGAAAACAAACGAAAAAAGCCATTGTTTCCAAGGGATACAATATGCAGGATAGAGTATGTTCTAAGAAGTGAAAGAAAATGGTGTGAGGGATTTGAGAAGAATATTTGGTAAAATAAGCAAAATAATGCTAAAAAAGAGGCAGAGTTAGTTTTCACATTGTCAGCTCAGTCAAAAAGTTAAATTTAGTTGAACAAGCATTTACTTAGACAGGATTCTCTGTAGAGTCAAGAAGTATAAGCAGAGGCTCCTGCAATCTGGGATCACAGGGTCTAGTTTGAGTGACAGATGTTTAAAGAGATAATTGTGCAAAGTATGGTCAGGTGCTCTAATAGAAGATGTGCCTGCAGAGGTTGGGGGGATATGAGGAGAGTCAACATCCAATCCAGCCTGGGGAGCATGGAAAAGACAAGGATTCATCTTTCCATTCTCCATTTAATTGAGGTTGAGGTGGGGAGGTTGGATGGGCAGAAACTTTGGCCCTATATTAATAGGTTAGAATTAGAAACGGTTTAACAGATTATTTGGTCTAACCGTCTACTCTTTTTATGAATCCCTCCTGAATCACAATTCTCCTGGCTTCCAGTTAAAATCCTCCAGGGGGACGAAGCACCCCACTCTTAGGAGCAGCCTATGCCCACTTGGGCAGTTCTGATTCTTGCAAGATTCTTGTCCCTTTTTAATCAGAAAATGCTTCTTTTGTTAGTTTCTGAGGTTCTAATGTCAGCCCCGGGGGTGTAGCTGGTTTGCTAGTAGGGAGCAGTGGAAACAGCTGAGAGTAGGAAAACCAGAGTGAGAGTCAGAGTGAGAGTCTTAGTTTTACCACATATAAATGCTGTGATCTTTGTTGTTTTACTTTCCTCAATGGGAAAATTCTCACTGGAAAAATATTAACTGTATAGTACATTGCCTACAAGGAAATCATCATAGTCATATTATAGAGAGATAAAGTATGTGAAAATAACTTTTAAATTGGCAAAATTATCGTTATCTTAACTTTCTTTTCAGTACAGTTGTTCTTGAAATTCTTGAAGGACCCCACCCCCTGTGTTTTATCTGGTTCTTCTCAAGATTTTATTCTCCAGATCTGTTCTCAAAATCTCGATTTCTTCTAACAGGTCCTGCATGACTATGAAATACCTCAACTAGAGTTTAGAGTTTTGTCTGTAAACTCTTTTTCTCAAATGAATGGACCCAAATACAAACATACATCCGGTTTGTGTAGTTGTAACTTTGGTTGTCTACCAGCTTCACCTTGGAATTTTTTTCCATTTGTTCGCTACCAGAATTCATGACCCCAGTGACCCCAAACCATAATTTTGTATTTTAAAGAACTGAAAAACAACAAAACAAAAACAAACATTAAACTGTGAAAGCCCCATCTCTGAGCAGCAGGCAGAGTGGTGTAGTGGAAAGAAATTGATCACAGGAACCAGTGTGATGAATTAATTCTGAAAATCAGAGCTGGAAGGAGCCTTAGAGATCATCTAGGGGAGTGGTCTTGGTTTACCTAAGGGGAGATACATTACAACTTACTTAAGCCCAGCCTATCCATCATTGCATATATTTACTTAACAAAAATAATTTTTTTCTTAATATCAGAAGAACAAACAAACCAATCAAAAAATGGGCAGAAGATCTAAATAGACATTTTGCCAAAAAAGAAATACAGAAGGCCAAAAGGCACATGAGAAAATGCTCAACATTGTTAATTATTAGAGAAATGCAAATCAAAACTACAGTGAGGTACCATCTCACTCCAGTCAGAATAGCCATCATCAAAACGTCTACAAACAATAAATGCTGGAAAGGGTGTGGAGAAAAGGGAACCTTCTTACACTGTTGCTGAGAATGTAAATTGGTACAGCCTCTGTGGAGAACAATATGGAGGTTTCTTAAAATCTAACAGTAGAGTTACCATATGATCCTGCAATCCCACTTCTGGTCATATATCTAGAGAAAACTATAATTTGAAAATGTATATGCACCACAATGTTCATAACAGCATTATTTACAATAGCCAAGACATGGAAGCAACCTAAATGTCCATCAACAGATGAATGGATAAAGAAGATGTGGTATATATATATACAATAGAATGTTACTCAGCCTTAAAAAAAGAGTGAAATAATGCCATTTAAAGCAACGTGGATGGACCTAGGGATTATCTTACTAAGTTAAAGAAGCCAGACAGAGAAAGACAAATGTCGTATGATATCACTCATATGTGGGACATAAAAGAAAGAAAAAGTTACACATGAATTTATTTACAAAACAGAAATAGACCCATAGACATAGAAAGCAAACTTATGGTTACCAAAGGGGAAAGGGGGCAGGGAGGGATAATTTAGGAGGTTGGGATTAACATACACACACTACCATATATAAAATAGACAACCAACAAGGACCTACTGTATAGTACAGGGAACTCAATATTTTGTAAATAACCTATAAGGGAAAAGAATCTGAATATATATATATATATATATATATATATATACACATACTTTTTCAGAATCACTGTGCTGTACACCTAAAACTAACACAACATTGTAAATTGACTACACTTCAATTAAAAATGAATAAATAAATAATTTTTTTCTGTGAAACAATTAAGGTCTGTTGCTTTTCTTAGAGGAATCTCTGACAAATGTCTCTGTTTCTTCTGTAGGAATCAAATAACTTACATTTTCTCTCTTCTGGATTGAGTTTTAAGGAATTATATTTTCCTAAGAAATTATTTCATCCATGATTTCAAGTATATTTAATTAGAATCATGTAATTCTTGCTTTATGAATGTTGCTAACATGTCTTTTTTAATAGATATTGAGAACTGTTATATCTTTATTGTTAATAGTAATTTTTATCATTATAAAATGCAAAAAAAAAAAATCATCTAAGTATTCTGGTATCTATAACTGTGTAACAAAGCACCACAAATAAAACTTGGGTATTGCAATGACTTTTACATACAACACCAAAGGCACAAACAATGCAAGAAATAATTGAAAAGCTAGATGTAATTAAAATACAAAAACTACTCTTCAAAATACAAAGTCAAGAGAAAGAGAAGACAAGCCATAGACTAAGAGAAAATATTGGCAAAAGATGCATCTAATAAAGGACTGTTACTTAAAACTCAACAATAAGAAAACAATTAACTTGATAAATAAAAGGGAGGACAAAGACCTTAACAGACACCTCACCGAAGAAGATATACAGATGGCAAATAAATACGTGAAAAGATAGTCCACATCGTGTCATTAGGGAAATGCAAATTAAGATGAGATGCCACAACACATACACCTGTTAAAGGGTGGCCTAAATCCAAAACACTGACAACACCAAATGCTGGTGAGGATGTGGAGCAAGAGGAACGCTCATTGTTGATGGGAATGCAAAATGGTGCAGCCACTTTGGAAGATTTGACTGTTTATTACAAAACTAAACATACTTTTGCCATACAATCCAGCACACACACTCCTTGGTATTTACTCAAAGGAGCTGAAAACTTATGTCCACACAAATGTCTTCACACAGATGTACACAGCAGCTTAACCATAATGGACAAAACTTAGAAGCAACCAAGATGTCCTTCAGTAGATGAATGGATAAATAAACTGTGGTATATCCAGACAATGGAATATTATTCAGTGCTAAAATGAAATGAACTACTAAGCCATAAAAATACGTGGAGGAAATTTAAATGCATTCTAGTAAGTGAAAAAAGCCAATCTGAAAAGGCTACATACTATATAATTCCAAGAATATGACATCCTGGAAAAGGGCATAACTATGGAGACAGTAAAAAAAAAAAAAACATCCAGGGTTATCAAGGGTTAGGAGTAAGGAGGAAAGGATGGATAGGCAGAGAACAGAGGATTTTTAGGGCAGTGAAACTACTCTGTATGATACCATAGTGGTGAATACATGTCATTATCCATTGTCCAAACCCATAGAATGTAAAAGGTCAAGAGTGAACTTTAATATAAATTATGGACTTTGGGTGGTTATGATGTACTAATGTAGGCTCATCAGTGGTAACAAATGCATCACTCTGGTGGGGATGTTGACAATGAGAGAGGTAATGCATATGTGGAAACAGACTGTATATCTATAATTTTTCCTTAATTTTTCTATGGACCTAAAACTGCTCTAAAATAATAAATTCTTAATTAAAAAATTTGTAGTCACACATTCAGCCTTAGTCAGTAAGGATTTCTTGAGTAACTACCTAGTTGTGGCAAAGGACAATGGTAAAATAAGACATGGTGCATTGCAGTCACAGGTGGTAACTCAAATGAGAAGGGGAAAATTGTCAATCCCTTCCCAATTGAGGACAAAATTATGAATGTTTCCTGTCTCTAATGACCATTGCAGTTGACAACAGAACTAGATTATTTTGCTGGAGTGGGTGGTCCCTCTACTACTACTCTCTCACACCCTTGGATCATTCCCTCTGCTACAATGAGACTGAGATTGTAGGTAAAGGTGGCACAGTTAAAAAGTAGCTAGTATTAATCAAATGTTTACTATGTGTTGGTCAATGTTTCTCAGAGTTAACATCGATTAACACATTTAATCTTCACATTGTCCTTATGAGGGAAGAACTCTTATTATTGTCCTGCTTTGTACATGAGGAAACTGAAGCTCTGAACAAGTAAGGTTGTCAAGAATTGTGAAGCATCTGAGATTTTATGTTACCTACAAGTTAACAAGGTAGATTGTCACAGTTTCATGGTTGCTGGTAGACATGAGATTTCTGGGTCAAAGACACAGGAGATTTTTTAAATCACAGTTATTGGAACAGCCAGAATATCAACATATCTTGCACCTACTCCCTGAGTCTCAATGTCCAAGGGCTATGTGACACCTGCACATGCAGTAAGTTTGTACAGGAGAGGACCCCTCAGCTTTGGGAAACTGAATCTCTTCTAACGGGTAGTCAGCCTGCCAGCCCTTTCCTCTGGAGGGAGATACTATCTCTATCTTCCAAGGTTGTTTGCTAGTTCAGAACAAAGAGTAGTCAGTGCCTTGCTCATAAGATGCGCAGAAACACAAGAAACTCATGGAGAATTGTCTCCCAACATAAGGCACTTGCCCAAGGTTATGAGTGGCAAAGCATAGATTCAAGCTGGGACATTCCAGAGCCCCCATGTCTAACCACTGAGCTCTACTTCTTCCCTAGGCCATCAGAGCATCTGAACGATGTGGATGGCTGAGTGGGCAGGGTACTAGTCTAAAGCAGGAAGACTTTTAGGGCCCCGGGAGTCTTAGACCAGGTATCTAACCTGGAGCTCATTACCCAATGGGAGAATAAGCAGGGGTTGGGGGTCAGCAGGCCAGAGAAGGGAGTCTGGAAGTGAGTTGGAATATTAAGAAATAGAAATTGCGACCCAGAAAGATGAATGTGAGGCATTGTGATGGGAAGGAGAGAGTGGGAACAAGGACAGAGCTGGGCAAATGCTTAAGTGGAGCCCTTGACGCCAGGGCTCGTTCTGACCTGCATAACTTGCAGAAGGACCATTGCATTTCAAGGGTCAGCTCTGGTATGACCACTGTGAAATCCAGTGCTGTTTAAAGGGGAAAAACCTTTCATGCAGAAAGCCTTATAGCAGAAGACAGCAGGCTTGGGAATCGAGGGCACAGCCAGCCCCTTGCTGACAGCCTTCCCTCAGCGAAACCCCGACTCCAGTGACGCTGGGTTGGGGGACAGCTCAGGGAGTGGTTTCAGTGGCAGGGGCTCCGTGTTTGTCAGTTCTGTTCTAGGTTAGCACTCAATGCTGAGGGCTCTTTGGAGTAAAATCATCTCTTTATTAATGAGATCCAGCCCTATCTCTCTGATAGAAATGTTGGGAAAATGTGTCCCTTTGGTGCTATTCAAATGAATGGGAGAGAACAGTGGGTGTTTTTAAAACTATCTCCCTATCATAGGAGGATGGAGCTCATTAGTGAGGGGAATGATTTTGCTGGGGAAAGGCTGTTACAATAAGAAAACATAACCCACTCAAGATGAACCAGATCCAAGTCAATTAGTCTGGGAAAAAAATGGGGAGAGAGAGCAAGTGAACTTCAAAAATACCACTTCTTTCCTTCCGTTCATTTGAATAACAGCAAAGGGACATTTTAGTTTTTTAATCATTTTTTTTTTTTTTTACTGAAATCAGTCTGGATCTCATTAATATAGGAATGATCTCACTTAAAAGACCTAGTGTTAAACTCCTGTTCAGCTGAGATTAATCAAATCAAACATGATTTGACCAAAAAGGAAAAGTCTAAAGTATTGTATCTATTTCTAATACATTGCAATCTGCCTTTTAAAATCAAAAAAGATACACATGATATTTCTTATTCAGCTTCTTTAGGTGTTTCTGGAATACATTTTCTTAGGTAAACTGGTATTGAAATTGCAGTGAAATGTGGTTAGCCACATGAAGTTATTGAAAAAGAAGAGATTCAAATAATTTACATGCGTATGAGAAGAAGGACAGTATGGCAGATGAGGTCAGCTATGGAGGAAATATATCTTCCATTGAGATATATTTTCCTAGGATCAGCCAGGGACCTTCATCATATTAATACACTGAGCCACAATTTCTATATACTGTGAGATAAATATATTTAATGTGAAGGTTTTTCAACCTCAGCACTATTGACTTTTGGGACCCAAATGTGCCACCTCCTTTGCTCTGGGGCTGCCCTGTGTGTTATAGGATGTTTAGCAGCATCCTTGTGGGGAAGCCAGCAGCCCCCTCCCACCAAGTCTGACAAGCAAAAAATGTCTCCAAACACGGTCAAATCCCCCCTTAGGGGGGAAAAACCACATTTACCCCCATTGATAACCACTTATTTAAGGTAAGGAATTAAAAGAAAGTGTAATGTATATAACAGTCCTTACGCTTGGGTTGAATTTATCATCCTGGCTTTGTTCCAGATCTTGATCTCCCTCCTTTTCCCAACCTGTATGCCACATGACTGAGTGTGCCCTCTCCCTTCACTGTATGGTAATTTAACTAAAGGATTCTTCACCCTTCTTTGATTAGGTTCTTACAGTGGGGTGTTGGCGGACAACCCAAGGTCACACATTCTCTCAAAGAAAACCTCATGTGGCAAAGAACAGAGCCTTTGGAAAGAGCCATAGCAAAGTTTGATTCTTGCCTGTGTTAGTTCCTAGGTATAAAGTCTTTGGTGAATGCTTACTGTCTTGGAGAGTAAGTGGAGCTGTGGGCAGAGGTATATCCATGGTAGAGAGACAGAGAGAGAGGAGGAGAAGTACCCTGGCCCCTCCCTTGCAACTTCCTCCAGTTCTCTTGCCTGTGTCCCCAGTGGCCACACACAAGCAGAAGCCAGCTGACAGGGGAGGAGTCTGGAGAAAAAGCCCAAGAGCTAAATAGTGCAGAGTGAGGAATGGGTCTGAGGGTAACAAGACTGGGACGGGCATCCACACCCAGCCACGTGGATAAACTCATTCTATGTTAGCTGCTTCTTTTTCTGGTGGTGTTCTTGGTTTTGCTAAGTTAGAAAGTGCTGTTGACAGTTGAGTGAAATATACCCTCTGGGATCAAACTTGGCAGCCACTGGCATTATTTCTCACTGGCCTAAGCCGTCTAGAACAAGAACCAGCTTCAAGAGAGTCTTGAGCTGCCAGTAATGGAGAAGGAGTCTTTTTGGCATGAGGCTCTAGGGCAGAGGTTAGCAAACTTTCCCTGGACAGGGCCAAAAATTAAATATTTTAGGCTCTGTGGGCCATACGGTCAATGCTGCAACAACTCAGTTCTACTGGTGTAGTGAAAAAGCAGCTGAAGATCAGTGGTCCCCAACCTTTTTGGCACCAGGGAGCAGTTTTGTGGAGGGCAATTTTTCCATGGAACGCAGGGTGAGGGTGGAGGGATAGTTCAGGTGGTAATGAGAGTGATGGGTGTGGCAAATGAAGCTTCGCTCACTTGCCCGCCGCTCACCTCGCTCACCTCCTACTGTAAGGCCCAGTCCTGGGGTGCTGGGGACCCCTGCTGTAGATAATCCATAACCGAATGGATATAGCTGTGTTCCAATAAAACTTTATTTACAGAAACAGTGAGCTGGATTTGCCTTGCAGACTACAGTTTGCCAACCCATACTCTGTAGGGCTAAACAATGCACCCCATCTTTCCGAGGACTGTAGCTCTATCAGATCCCCTGCCTGCAGGAATTCATCAGTTTTGCAACCATTGTTTGTGGAGAGAGGGTGATTGTTTCAAGCTGAAGAAGCACTTTTTTTGTCTAATGGTTCACGTTTAATGTAAACATAAGGGTTATATTATTCACACTTAAAAATATACCACTGATCAGGAGATTATTAAAAATGATTTAAATTGAGAGACAGACCTAATTGCACAGGAAGAAAATCATTTTCCACGGGGTGTGTGTTTCTGCTCTTGCAGAAAAGCACGTCAGTTTCCTTGGCGAAATCACAGTCCGCATTCTGACGCTCTTAGTGTTCATGCATGCTACTAATGGGTTTACAATTGCAAATCAGCCCTGTGCTGGAGCTGGGGATATTTTAGACTGTGTTTATTATGTCTCTGGTGTGTCTGCACACACGTGTGATGATCACTGTTTCTTCTCCCAGAACAATTAGCAGTGTGCCGACCTCCCATTGTTGGTACCAGGGCAGGATCTCCGATGTGGAAAAGGAAATGGGCTCACATCTCACTCTTTCATCACAGTATCCCTTGACTTTGCAGCAAGGAAGCTGCTTTCTCTCATAGGAATACACGAGGTGCAGTTTTCTGGTAGGTCTGTCTACACTCAGGATGTTTTAGGAAATCTGCACAAGCTTGGACCAGGCACCAACAGGACTGAAAGGGTAAGAGGGGTCCACGTGCACCTGGTTCTTGGGTGTCCTGGTCCTACTTTACACAGCCCCCTGCTGCCTCCCAGCTTCAAGGTCTTGGGGACCTTTGTTTCCTGGCCTTGGGCCTACTCTGGGCCCCATCTCAGCTTCTCCAAGAAGCCAGCCTGGGCAGCCGCTCTTATATGCCTTATTCAGATGGGCCAATACAGCTTGGGGGTAAGGTGTGAGTTTTGGCCTCAGACAGGTCCAAGTTTATATCCCAGCTCTGCACTGACTCACCGCCTGACCCTGGGTGAGTCACTGAGCCTTGGTACCTCATTTTCCTCATTAGTAAAATGGTGGTAATGACACCTGGAATGAGTTGAATTGTGTGCCCCCCAAAATTCACATTTTAAAACCCTAACTCCTAGTACCTCAGAATGTGATTGTTTTTGGAGATAGGGCCTTTCAAAAGGTAATTAAGTTAAAATGAGTCCTTTAAGGCGGGTCCTAATTCAATATGACTGTGTCCTTACAAGAAGAGATTAGGACACAGACAAGCACAAAGGGAAGACAAGAAGAAGACTACAATCCAAGGAGAGAGGCCTCATAAGGAATCAATCCTGCCAACACCTTGGTCTCGGACTTCCAACCACCAGAGCTATGAGGAAATAAATTTCTGTTGTTTAAGCCCCCCAGTCTCCAGTACGTTGTAACGGCAGCCTTAGCAAGCTAATGTAACACTCAATTTACAGGACTGTCCTAAAGATCATAGTTTGTAATGCACATAAGGTGAACACCTGGTTTTCTTTGGGCTGCCTTTCATATGAAGGCTCTTTTAGAGTTTGAGAACATCCCACATATATGTGTCTTAGTGGGAAGCAGGGCCAAGCAAGGTAACCCGCTCACAGCTCACAGAGTGGCCATGCCCTTTCTGGTTAAATGTCTTCAGAGATAGCACACTTGCTTCTAACAACATAGCCTTCCAGATTTGAGCAGATTCCACTGTTAGAGAGTTCATTATTAGTCTAAGCTGTACTGATTTTCTGTGTCTGTCTCCTGCTGGAACTTATAAAATAAGTGAGATAGTTGAATGTAACAATAGGTGCCCCTGAGTTTACTTTCTTGAAGCTAAAGGAGGCCTTATCTTTAACTGATCTTCAGGTGATGTGATATCAAGTTCCTCCACTTCTCTCTTTGTCTCCCCTGAAGGATACAGCCTTCTTATTTAAACAGTAGGGTCCCAGCACCTACCTTTTGTGCTCAAGATGATTATTTTGGTGGGTTTTTTGGTTTTGTTTTTTTGCACTACGTACCAGACCTCACAAGTTTCGTCAATATAGAAAAGATATTCTTTAATCAGCTTAATATTTTATGTATGTTGCATTTACCCTCTGGTCACAGGTTCTATTTACACTCTTGACAAATACCGCAGAATCAATCAATGGGACCTAAATTTACTTTTCCAGAAGAGGCTCTTTGAAGGAGATTTACATTTGAAAGTTTGTGTTTGCATTTCCTTGCAGGCCACCTCCATGGTTCAGTCTCTCCAGTGGACCCTCTACAGGAACATCAGCTTACCCAAGCTTCCCAGAGGTTTCAGGATGTTACTTTTTGTGCCCCCTCTGCATAGATTAATACTCTTCAAAAAAAATTGAAGAAAATGTTTGAACTAGGAGTCAGACAACTCATTATTGCCAAATTATAGCTACTCATCCTAAAACTAATAATGATACAGCACAAATGAAAGCCAGAGTTTATGAAGACCCTACTGAGTGTCAGGCACTGTCAAACCCTTTAACTTTCTTATGTGTAAGCATAAAAACAACCTGATGAGGTGATATGACAATCCGTTCTATGTTAAAGCATATTCCTGAAACAGGAATTAGCTTACATCCAAGAGGTAAATAAATAGGGAACAGGGAACACTGTCTGCACCGTGCAGAAGAGGAGTTTGTTTCACATGAGATTTTTTTTTCTCCTATATATTAAATTTCACACCATCCAGTAATAATAGCTAAACTTCAAGTAACCTAGCCCTGTGGATCCCAGCAAGCTGGGGAAGAAAACAGCCCTGTATCCCTGATACCTGTTCTCTATCTCTCTCTCTATCTCAGTTTCACCACCAGCTCTTTCCTAGAAGGGATTAGTCCATGGTTTCCCCAGTCTGGATACATTTTACCCTTAACCTTTCCTTCCACCTCCCTTCCAGCAGGATCTTTTACCTTATATTACAAGTAAAGAACTATAGTTATGGTTACGTGCTTCTATCTGTTAACATTGAACACCAACACTTTTATTCATATATTTTGGGAGGTCTGGTTGCAAAGTTACCTGCCTTTTGAGCTGTTAGCTCTTCTCTTTATGAGATTTTGGTCATAAGCCTTGCTATTTTTAGTGTGTGATTTTGCAGAATGCAAGGTTTTTCAGGAGTGTGTGTATCACATTAGAGCAGAAAGCTATTTGAAAGATGAGGAAGCTGATGCTTGTAGATGTTGGGTAACATTCACAGAGCCACACTGCTGGGAAGCTGATGGGACTTTTAAGTCAGATCCCTCTGTCTCTCCAGAGCCCACCCTCTATCCTGTAACCAAGGGTGAGGTTACTCTTTCCTGCCTGTGTCCTCAGCTTAGAAGGCATGGGATTTACAAAACAGTAGTTTTGGAATTATTATTCTGTTTTTCTGGAGCCCCAGATCAAATTGTAAGGAAAAAAGTATGTTACCAAAGTATTTTGTGTAAAAAAATATAGGCTACAAATATTTTAGTAGAAAAATCTTCAAAATAAAAATCAAATGACGTGTATGGATCACACCTTTCCTCTCCCTAGATGCTGAATTTACAAGAAACAATGTAGAAAGTGTGCTATGAGCAAAGCCTGGCTCATAGTAGATGCACAATAAAATGGTACCTAGTATTTGGATCTAAGGGGCTCCACTGATATTTAATTCTTGGAACATAAGGGAAATGAACATCATTATCAGAATCCTCCACTTTTATCTTGGCCTATCCAGTGAAAACTACCTCCCACAATACAGATTTCTTTATTTTAATGGTAAAAATGATCAGTTTAAGCTTCCCCTTTGTGAAGGAAGCAAAATAGCCTCAGGATGCCTTGGAACCCCCTAAATCAAGGATCATTTTTCTGTCTTAGAGGAGACTGTTGTCTTAATATTGTAATTTAAGTTTACCTACTTTTGAATTTTATATGTAAATGGAATCACACTACCTGTTTTCTCCTATAGCTTGTGCCTTAGGTCTTAAATGAGTTTCAGTGTGAGTGGATGTGTCCTTTGAGATTAGGGTCCAGTGAGAAATGACACTTCTGGAGTTAAGGACTTAGCACTAGATCTGCTGTTACTACTATTGGTTAGTGGTACCAAATCCTGGCTTCACTTTTTGGCCAGTTTTCACACTGGGAACATTCTATCCTATCCATTCTCGAGGACTTAGTTTCCCTGTCTCTACACAGAATCAGTGTCTCTTCCCCCGAGGCATTCTTCATGGATTATGCGAGTGACAGGACTTGCCATGTTCTTTCAGCTGTGAAGCGCTGTTTGAACATAAGGAAACACAATGATGACTCCTGACTCCGTAAACAATCATTATTTACAGTAACCTGAGCATGGCATAGGGACCACGTAGCATGGTTTGCAGACATCTCCATATCATCGAATCAATTGCTGTTTCCCCCAGATGAAGGTACCCGATGGAACAGAGGAGGGTCACCTGCTGGTGTGTGATGTTTCTCTTGACAAGTGACACAGACACATGTCCACACGAAGAAATTAATGTTCTCATCACAACAGACTCCGCTAACAGGAACAAGTGGTTACCTGCCAGTGCGGACAGAGATGGCAGAGGAGGGTCATGATGGGGTGGGGTGACACTGATGGAGATACGAGTCTATCTCGGTACCACATTCCATAGGAAGAGAGACGTGGTGAATCTCCCTTGCTCCACAGGGACCCAGGGGGACAGGGGAAATCCACCTGCACATGCAGCACTGACCCCAAGACAAATGCCCCAAATCAAAGACTGTGCTGAAGACCCGCCACCCACGTCATCTAAATACACAGCGGGTCCCCTCTGAGGATCGACTCCTTATCCAAGAGGCTAAGGCTAGTAAATACTTTCAGAGTCACTGTGAGCATTTATGGGAAATGGACACAGGGCATCCTGAACCACACACTGAGGGCCTCACAGGGTGATGACTGGTAGGCAGGGAACCTGGTCAAGGCTACTCGTCTCCACTGTTGGACACCTCCTCCCTTTCCAGAAGCGCCTGTTCTCCTTCATTCTGGCCTTTCTTAGCCTTCTCATTGTGGGCTGGACTCTGGGCAGCCCCTTCCTGCCCTCTTATAACCTTATGTCTTATTACTTTAGACCCAGTCAGTGTGTCTGAACCTGCTATACAGGATGATAATAACTCTGTTTATTGGGAACCTACTATGAGCCAGAAGTTTTATAGATGCTTTGCCTTTAAAGCCTCCTCATAAGCTCCATGAAAAAGGTGTTGTCATCCGCATTCTACAGATGAGAAAACCAAGGCTCAGTGACAAAGCCAGGGTTAAGGCTCAGGTCAGAAGGCCATTCTTCACTCATGAATTTGATATCTATTTATGGGCACCTGCTATATGCTGATGACTGTGGTAGGGGTTGGGGAATCAGTTCCCCGCCCTGGTGGTGCTCACATCCCATTGGAGCTGAATTTCGATTTGTCCTTGAAGCTCTGAGTTGACAATAGGTGCCAAGGTTAATATTCTCTGCCTTCCTCGTGTCATACTTGCTTCCAGCAGGTACCTTCTGGACAGCCAGGAACTTCTCCCAGAGGACCCGCCTCTAAAAAGAGGAATACTGGCCTTTGATTTAATCCAGAGGCTTGTGAAATGTTAGAGCTGGAAGAAGGCTTAGAAGCACTTTAATCCACTGTTCTGTTTGGGTTTTCCCAGACTTTCTTACTCTGAATCACTGAGGTTTCTTGGAAGCCCTCAGGGATTCCTAGGGTAAGTATGGTGGAGATATAAGAAAGTTGGGGGCTGGGCCAATGAGCTACAGCCCCCTCAGACACACCCCCGCATGAACATTCTGTGCTTCAAGGGACAGAGTCCTGGCCCCCTATGCTTCCCAGCTAAGGCTTCCATGATTGCCTTCTTTGAACCAAGCTCCCTCTTCATCACAATAAAAAATTGACATCCCCTGATGTAGCCTCACCCTTCGTTCTGCTGATGCTACAGCTGAGGCCCAGAGTTCTGAAGTGCCCTACACAGTGGGTTAGCAGCAGAGCTGGGGGCCTCAAATCTCCAACAGCAACATTTCCACTGCAGAGCATTGATTCAAGTAGATGAAAGTCTAAAGGAGTAATCACCAAACCTCAAATCGCCCCAAAAGTGAGATAGGTTTTGTACATGGTGGCCTTCCCAGAACCCAGAGGACTGGGCTTCTCCTGAGCCTCCTTGTTTTATCAGTCACTTGGCTAGTCACAACAGCTCTTTGGCGGAGAAGAAGCCACAGGAACAAGACTCCATGCAATGGATGAAATGGAGACGGATTACATGCAATGTCTTCCTTCTCCCTGGGAAGGATCAAAGAACACCTAAAAAGCTTGGCCATATAGACCCAGAATCAATAAAGCTGAAAAAAAAATTAAGTTTTAAAGTTTCTTAATTAGCTAATTTTTCCCCCTCACAGCATTTGACTTTGCATTCAACAATATTTGAGCATCTCCCAAAAGCCAGTATTGGTGCCTCATTGCTTGGTATACATACCTTCAATACAGCTGGAGAAGGCCCCTCAGTGAGGCATTGTCTTGACTTGACGCATCTTAGCATCACAAGTCATAGACCCCAAACCCCCAATTTTGATTGGGAAGTGCCACTCTGCCCTTAAAACACACATAGACATGCACACACACACACACACACACACACACACACACCCCTGAGATCTAAGGAGGCAACATATTTGGACAGAGTTTGTAACTGCCCATAGTGGCTGTGTTGAAGGGTGATAGATATGGAGATGGGAAAGTGCTGGAATGTTCCTCAAAAATAAACAACAGTTATAATACTGTTCAGTTTCAAGGTGTACACATTACTTGTTACAAAAAATGAAACCATGTGCAGAGAGGGGAAAGGATGACACAGCTTTTGAGTACATTAGGGGAAAAAGGTCAAGGAAAGTCCTCCACCATCTTCTAAGGAGAGCTCATTCTCGACCCCACGCTGTAGAATTATCTGGGGAGGCATCGTCTGGCTCCAGCTAATGTGAGCAGCCAGGTTCTTCTCTATAAATCTGTTAAAGAAGAATGCCTTGAATGATACCACTGCCCAGTGAGAGTAACAAGGCAGTGCTGCTGGAATTTCGTGGATGCTCCAGTCCCGGGGGAGGGGAAACACATGCCATTCACATTCAGCACAGACAAAAGCACCACCTGCCAAAGTCACTTGTTCTAGGGAAGCTTGTTTGTGTGTGTGGGAAGTCTTGTTAACTCTTTGTCACGGGATCCAAGAGAGATGACAGTTCCTCTGCCAAGTGACACTATCCACATTAGACATGACTTCCCATCCTTCAGTAAGTCAAGGCTTAAACATCACTTCTACTGGAGAGGCTTCACCACCTCCTGGAGTGAAGTTTGTACATCTCTCTTAGATGTTCCCATATCACTGTCCTTCCCCCACCATGGGACTTGACACAATATAATGTAGCTCCCTGCTTTCCGATCTGCATGTTACTGGCTCCACTGCCCATTATTAAGCTGTAAGTTCAATGAGGATCAAGCTCATGTGCCATATTCAAGATATCATCCCCAGCCATCGCCACAGTGTGTGGACTAAAGCCAAACAACTGGTAACTTTTTATTGAATTAATAAATAAGTGAATGAATGAATAAATGGATCTCAGGTATATACAGTGAGCTGGAATATTTTAGCATTATTAGGGATGGACTAGGGGAAGAAGGGTCATGGTAAGAATAGAAGTTTCATTAACTATGCATTATGTATGTCTTTATATTGTACCCTTTCTGTAGGTGAGAAAGAGTGATGTGGTGGGTTCCTACATGTCTCTCATCCTTAGTGCATCAGTGCATATAAGCCCTGTTCCAAGTGTCAGTACTTTCCTTTCTTTGCTGAAAGGTTCATCTGGACATCAGAGCCCACTTTGCCCATGTGGACCTCAGGCCAGAAGAGCCTGGGAAGTGCCCCAGAAACAGCATCAACCAACACCCACAAGGTCTGGGAGAATCAGCATCTCAGCTCCCTCATCCTGTGTGGAGTAGAGTGGATGGATTACGCTCTGGTTACTGCTCCAGGTGGTAAGTTACTTGTCATTACACTCTTCTCCAGCTCACTTTCACGTCTCCTACAGGTGTTTCCTGGGATGGCAACCCAACTAAACTGTGTTTATATCAGGTTCATGTTTTCACGTGAACAGAAGAAAGGTAAGTGGGCAACACTGGTTGTGGGCAACCCCTACTCCATGACTGAGAGCCTGTACTTGTCTTAAGGGGTGAAAAGCAGCTTTAAAGAGAGGCATGGTGGGAGGTGCTGTTTAGAAAAATGGCGCTGGTCACCATGCAGAGTAGCTGGAGTGAACGTGGGGAAAGGGAGATGAATTAAGAAGCTGGGGAAGTAGTCCAGGGCACACACAACCTGGGCCCGCACTTCTAAGGAATCCTCTTTTTCACCCTCTCCTGATAATGTGCACACGTGTGAGTGTGCAAACACACACATTTAAATCACGTCTCATTTTGGGAGATGCCAGCTCTTCACCATCAGGCTGACAACCGCATGGATGTGGTCCATCTCGCACAGGGACGTGTCCCTCCTGCAGTTCATAAGCAGTGCTCTCCCACAGTCCATTGCCCAGAAAGGAGCATCCCAGTCTCATCTGGGACAACTAGGCAGTATGTAAATTCAGCTCTTTTCTGCCCATTCCTAACTTGTAGTCACTTTTGGTCCTTTGCTGCAAAAAAAAAAAAAAAAGACTTTGAAAATGCATAATTGGAAAAATAAGCAGAATATTTAAAACTTGCCAAATGCTTCCCTTGAGGCCCAGGACAAGGGCTACCTCATTCTGCCTATGTAAATCATGTCTATAGGGTGAGGTCCATCTCTGGACTGTGGACTCTGAACACCAACTGGTGAAGCCATAGGCCAAGCTGGGGAAATGCGGCAGCACAAGCAAGAGAAGCTCAGGAACAGCTTCCTATGAACTTGCCTGCCTTTCTCACAAGGCGTTTGAACTTCAAGGGGAAAAGCCTGCAGTGTCAAATTACTGCTCCTGGTACTAATCAGACAGAGCAGGCTTCAGCCATGGAGAGCTCTTCCAAGAACAGCTGAAGATTGGATATGGACATTCCTCCAACGGCACACATGTCTCCCTTGGCTGCCTGCCCAAATGTGACACCAGATTTCCTCTAAGAAAGTTTCCTACCAGGGCAACACTGGCTCTTTCTTCCTCGGGCACCTGCTCATAATAGGATAAGGACAGGATGAGAGAACACACATTTATTAAACAATGCTTTTTCCTAGTCAACTACATTGATGACTTTAACCTTGAAAATAGCCCTACTATTCATACTTACAAATTTGAGAGTTTAAAAGTTTAACTTATTGGCTTAGGTTTACTCAACAATGAGAACACAATGAAATGCTGCCCATTTTTAGAGCAATTGCCCCAACTGGTTTCAGGAACTCTGTGATGACACACAGAAATTAACTAGGAAGACTCCACTTTATGGCTTATTGAGATGTTCTTATTTCAACTGTGTTTCTTGAAATGACCTACACAAGACTCTGCTATGGATCAAACAAGCCAATACACTCTCAGAGGCAATCAGAAAATCTGAGTTGGGCTTTTGGTGGGTCTGAAGTTGAATTCCACATTTTGATGAGAATGCCTTTGGCTGCATGTATAGAGAACCACTTCAATGAGTTTCTATACACACACACACACACACACACACACACACACACACACAGAGGATAATGGATAGTGTTATGGAATCAAACACAGAAAGTAGTATGGCCATACAAGAGACTGGAAACAGAAGTCAGAAAGCTGTTGGGATTCTACCAGGCTCCCCTTCCTGATTTGACCCCACTCAGCAAATGTGCTCCATGCATTTTTCTTTCTCTACAGCTCAACCTTAAGGCAAATACATGACACACAGGGCAGTTGTGAAGCCTCCAATGTTCTCGTTCTCAATCCAAGCAACCAGCCCTGAGCAAATAATGTTTCTCAATGCCACTTACAACTCTTTCCCCTGTAGGCTAGTTTCTTGATTTCAGGTCAAGATGCCTTGTGAAGCATATTAATACCATCCTTCCTGCTCTAAACACATGGAAATATTAGATGACACATATAAATTGTCTAACAAATATTTCACTGAGCTCCGAAGCCAGAAAGAAAATATGCAGAGGCCAGAAATGAAAAGGAAACTCATAGAGTCCCGAGCTTGTGGTCCAGATTGAAGAATATGGACCAGACCCCAGCTTACAAGCTGGCTCACTGGACCCCACCCCACCTCTAGGTATGAGAGTCTAGGACACAAGCCCAAGAACAGCAAGGAAAAGAGAGTAAGCATGAAACAAAGAATTGCCCCTTCTGTGAACTGGGATCCAAATGTCTCAGCCCACCAGTCAGAAGCTTTCTGCCTACCCCAAGTCATGATGAAAGCAGTAACTGATGAGAGAGATGAGATCCCCAAAGGTGCATAGTGGTGGGTACAGAATTCAAATAGAGAAACCCGTGGAATACAGAAACCCAACTCAAGGCCCACCAAATTAATTCATAGCCAGTGAATTCTGTATCATATGGGAAGAGGCAAACCCAAAACCTTATCTCCATGCCTCAGGCCATGCAGGGAAGAGAATGTCAACTGATGTCCACTAATGCCCATGGGAAATGACCTAGAACATAAGAATTATAAAACATACAACACTACAAATGATAGTCTATGGAATAAAAATTGGGAGAACTTGACTCTATGAAGCCATGTAAAGTTGAGAAGTCTGAAAGGTAATAAACAATAAGAATATGTAATATCTTCAGAGATGTAAAGGAACACCACCCATAAAGCAAGAAATGACAAGAGGGCTTCCCTGGTGGCGCAGTGGTTGAGAGTCTGCCTGCTGATGCAGGGGACATGGGTTTGTACCCCGGTCTGGGAAGATCCCACATGCCACGGAGCGGCTGGGCCTGTGAGCCATGGCCGCTGAGCCTGCGTGTCCAGAGCCTGTGCTCCGCAACCGGAGAGGCCACAACAATGAGAGGCCCACATACCACAAAAAAATAAAATAAAAAAGAAATGACAAGAGAAATCATGTAGGAAAAATAACCAATCAAGAAGCCTAGATATCAAAAATACAACCATTGAAAATTTTATTTTTAATTTCAATAACCAAGTAAAACAGTAGGCTTGACAGAAAAAAAGAGAGACTTAGCAAGCTGGGAGGTAGAGGAATGCTTAAAGTATGTCTTTCAGAAGGATTAATAGAGAGAAAAATATTAAAATTAAGTTTGAAAATACAGAAGTTTCAAACTTCTCTATTAGAAGACTAGGTGGAAAGAACACAGGAAATTGTGGGAAAGCAATTTGTGAAGTGTCAATGGATAAAGTGCATCTAGAAATTAATGCAATAGCTGTAATTTGTTTGGAAGGGTCGAGTCAACAGCTGTTTTATTTTTGCTTCCTGCCTTTTCCACTGGTTCTGCCTGGAACTTAGAAAAGGTTGGAGCTCCAGCCACCATATTGTGAATATGAAGCGATCTACAGGCCATTGAAACAGAAACATGGCAGGAGGCCGGGTCCCTGAGTATATTGTGGGGGCTCCTATACAAGCTATGGTTAGGCTGATTCTGACTTTATTGATGAATGAGAAAAGCAAAACTCTAATTAGTTTAAGGCTTTACTTTTAGGGACCCTCTATTACTTATGGATGACATAATCTTTATCAGATTCAAAAAAAACAGATTTTCAGATATTTAAAGACTGGGAGAAATTCTAGCCACAGATTTTTACTGAAATATAGGAGATACTTTAGTATGAAAATTAAGTCAGAAGAAGTGAGAAGCAAGAAGTAATGATTATTAAGTACATTGGCAATATACATTGGGAGTGCTAAATCAAAATGACTTTATATAATAATACTCATGATTATTGTTCCTGTTAAGCTTTTGTGCATAAAAATGAGTTAGAACTAAAATATTGGATAATAACTGGGTATTTAGGGGAAACGAGTGGGATTCACAGTGAATTAAAAGGTTTTGAAGTCTTCACCTTGTTTAAGGGGAAAATACAGGCACTGATTTGCTTTAGACTTTGTTTAAATTATATAACTTCAAAATGTAAGGTAGCTGTAGCAGAACTGTCAGAACTTCCATTCCTTCTAATCCTTGACCAGCACTCTGCACACCTGGTTTATACAACACTGACCAGAAAGCAGGACTACTGAGTAAAACCACAGCTACCAATGGCCCATTCCTGAGATGGCCAGGGGGACAGTGATATACAGAGAAGGCGGTAATGTGTACAGCCAGCACTCTTAAAGATGGCTTCACCCTCCCTGACCACAGGCAATTCATCATTTCTGGATGACTGAAAAGTTGAAAAGTTTCTCCATCATTGACAAAGTAATTCTCAATAAGTCAAATCAGTTCTCCAAATTACTGTTCTTGATGCAATAGTGTTAATTCATGTCCCATTTCCCATTTGCAGGGTTGGTTTGTTAAATGAGGTCATGAATATAAGTGCTCTTTATAAAGAAGTGCTTTACAAACTTCCCTTGGTGTTGTTATTTTATTTTCCAAAGATTTTTCCAAGGCATTTTGAGAGTCTTTTCCATCCCAGAAGTGAGACTTCCTTCCAGAGTAAAACCAACTATTTACCTTTGTATAGAATTGCGCCCTTTCCTTTTGAGCCCCATATGAGATGCTCAATGGACATTAGTCCAGTCAGCCACACGTGGGCTAATAGAGAGAAGTTATTGCCAGAGAATTGCTGGCTTCCTCCAAGGAGAAAGAAAACTGAAGAAGTCTTGAGGCAGAGGATAATCGACTTCAGGCAGTGGGAGTGAGTCACAGAAAAAAATGCAGGAAGCACAGCTTATGGCCAAGAAAGTGCTGGGTGCGGCTGTGGTTGGCACACTGCTCTGTTTGTTGTCTTGCAGTACTACAGGGAGAAACGCGGGGGTATCTTTCTTCTTCCTTTTTTATTTTTTTCCTGCTGACATATCCCTTATTTAAAGTGGCACAAATTTCACTCACTGTCTTTGAGAATGATTGTCTAAAAAAACCCAGCTTGTTTTACGTTCAGTACTTTAACTCATCCTAATGCACTCTCTCTTGGCTTGGAGTACCTTCTGGAACAGAAAATGTGCCAGGCTCTGGCTCCTACTGACTCTGTGAGACACAAGGTGTGCCCAAGTCTTGGTCTTACTTGCAGGGAGCCCTCTGGAGGGGACCCTCCCTCTGGTCCAGCAACAGCAGCCTCAGTCAACTCCCTGAACTCCTGGCTTCTGCCTTTCATGACTTTCCACCAAGAGAACTTGTGAGTCTTTTCTCTCTGTGTGGGTCTGCCCATGGCTCTCTCTCCTTCCCATCACCATTCATCCCCAGGTAAGTTGCTGACAGGGTTTCATAATTTCTTCCTTGACCTGGCTGCCCTTTCACAAGTTGGATCAGTGACCCAGTTCTTATCTCTTAGCTCCTCTGGAAAGAAATGCACATCATTGCCACTCAATCTTTATGGGAACTCAAGGAGGAGTGGGTTCACGCAGATTGGGTAGGTACTTTTGTACCGCCTTCTCTGTATTATTATTTCTAAACCTCCTAACAACTCTATGAGCTTTGTCATTCGTGTTTCAGAGGTGAAGAAGATGAGGGTGTGCCCCCCACTCTTTAAGTGACAGAACAAGACTTCAAACAAAAGTTCAGCCCCAAAGTGCCCAATGAATTGATTTTCAAATGCCTCTCTTTGCATGGATTTCTTCTCTTCAACTGGATAGCAAGAGCTTCAACTAATAGCCAACTCTAAGCAGGTACTATGTGCCAGGATTGTTTTTAAACAGTCCATGTGCTAACTTACTTAATTCTTGCTGAATGGTAGAAGATTGCCACTGTTAGTATTCCCACTGTAAAAATAGGAAATCTGAGACTCAGATGTTAGGTTCTGGGGGCCCCAGAACTTAGGTGAACCCAAGTGGTCTGACCGTCAAGTCCATCTTTTTGCCATGGCTCCTCACAGACCCTCCTCCTCCACAGTAGAGAGCCATATGTTGGATACCCAGCTCCCTGCATTCTGCTACATAAGGATCAATATCCTCCATGTTTTCATTTGTATGTATTTGTAAAGCTCTCAGAGAGGTAGGAGAGATGAAGAGGAAGTCTACACAGAGGGATGGCCCAGGAGACTGTTGTCTGAGCTGTGGAGTACTGGACTTGTGCATTCACCCCATTCCTTCTTGCAGGGTCCAGAAAGACACAGGTTTTACTTCCTCTGATTGGGCCAATAAGCACCAGTGATCCCTAGCATCTTATATAAACCTGGACTCTATTCTGGAGCAGCAGCCAGGGAAGGAGGAGAACCAAAACAACCTTGCCTAGCAGAGGGGCTGTAGGGGCTCTGATATCAAGGCCCTAGCAGATGTGGCCAACTTCTAAGCCTCTGGAAGGTTAAGGCCAGGTGAGCTACACAGGTGTTCTGGGAAGTCCCCATTCACACATGCATTCTCCTTACCCTGCGTGGAGCAGGGACCATTTTCACGTGTCTGTGTTTCTTCTCCCTTTGTGTGAGGTTTTAAAAATCCTCCTAACATGCAGCGATGAGGTATAAAGAGCCACCCCATGGATCTTTGGGTAATCAGGGACAGTTTCCAGAAAAAGAGCTTCATAGGATTTAAGCAGAGGTACTGTAGAGGGAGGAAGTAATTCATATGCAAAGGACTAAAGGAAAAGGAAAATGTAGAACATGTTTTGGAAACTTAAAAGTTCAAAATAGTTAGAGGTCAGAGCACTGGCATAAAGGGAAATGAGGAGAGAGAAGTCTAGGGAGAGAGACAGCACCAGGTAATGGAGGACATTGGATGCCATGATGCTAAGGAGTTTGAACTTAAAGCTAAGGTGGTGGGAGCCACTGAAGATTTTTGAGCAAGGAGGTTGGGAGCACTGAATCTAGGGTTTAAATGCAGAATGTGGCAGGGGTTGGAAAGAAGTAGTTCTGGCTGCTAGGAAGCTGGTTGGGAACACACTTCAGTAATCAAGCCTGCAGGTGAGGACAGGTGGAACCAGGGCACTGAAGGTGGGAAAAATCATGAGGGTAGGTTTGAGAGATGCTATGGAAGTTTTGAATGTGAGGCTGAAAAGAGTCTGGGGAAGCAAAGATATGATGGGTGCAGATCAGATTATATAGTAAGGACACACTTGATGCCAAAAACTCAGCTCTGTGCATCAGTACCAAGTTGAATCTCAGAGACAGAGTTTTGAGTAAAGTAGAAACGAATAACTTCATCGCTTTGCCGGGCAAATGGGGGCACAGTGGGCTCATGCCTCAAAAACTGTGTGTCCCAGCCTGGGAGGATTTGGTGAAGAGTTTTTTAGCAATGGTTCAAGGGTGGAGTTGCTGATAAGGATCAGGGTGTGTGCAGGGCCTGTGCTCCTTTAATCTGGCCTCAGGTGGTCTTCTCCCTTGTCTGTGTATTCCCTCCGTTCCCTGATTGCAACAGTTCAAATCTGCCCTTTGGAACTCAGGTAAAGTCATGGAGGCTGGAATCTATTCCCTACAAACAAGAACTGGGGAACACAGAATGGCTTCCATGCCTAGGAGCCCCACAGGGTCCTGCTTGGTTTCACACCTTTTAACGAAAATCTAAGAGTTGACCATGATGATGAGAGTTGACATTTATGAACTTTATTATGTGCCAGGAGTTTTTTTACAGGTAACTTACATGTTTAACACTCAATAACGAAGGCATTAAATAACTTGCCCAATGTCTCACAGCTAGTAAGTGGCCAGGATTCAAACCCAGACAGCTGGAGTTTTAAAGTCATGCTGTTAACCACCATGACATCACTGCTACCAAACTTAGCTTTGTACATGTTGGGTTTCAAGGGTTTGATGACCATATAAATAGGGATTCTCAATAGTCCGTTAAATTGAGAGTACTGAAACTGAGTAGGGCCCTGTGGGGCTCAGAAGCCTTTCAAACAGTTGCTAATCAGAGAAGGGAGGGGATGCAGAGACAAGAGAGGAGCAGCCAAGAAGCAATAGTGCAGCCTTGGAGCAGGGTCCTAGGTCTACCTCAAGGCATAAACATAACAATATCTTTGAGCTCTTTACAGAACTAAAACCCCCAACAAAGATGGAAGATGTTAACATTCTTCATTGAAGATCACAGTGTGATAACCTTGAGAAGCTCATCAAGAGACCACCTGAAGCCAGATTAAAAGAGTTCAAGCCCTTCACACACCCTAATCCTTATCAGCAACTCCACCCTTGACCCATGGTTATAAAACTCCTCACCAAATCCTCCCGGGTTGGGACACACAGTTTTTGAGGGCATGAGTCCACTGTGTCCCCCTTTGCCTGGCAAAGCAATGAAGTTATTCCTTTCTACTTTACCCAAAACTATGTGTCTGAGATTCAATTCGACACCAGTACACAGAGGTCGAGTTTTCAGCATCAGTACAAAGTTCAGAATGAAAGAGGCAGCTGAATCCTTGTCAAAAATTATAAATGTAGACCTAAAAAAAACAAAAACAAAACAACAGTGAAATGAGATCTTAAAGAAGGTCCAAGTATTTGACAATAAGGAATCTGCTCACTCACTTTTATACTGAACCATTGACTAATTCATTTAGACTCTTTATTGGATATCCCTTGTAGGCCTACCACTTTAGTCTCAGGCCAAATAGTGAGGACTTATAGATTAGGAAGTTAATAAAGGAAATGTTGGCTAACTGTCATTAAGAACATGTAAAACTGCATGTGTTATATACTGTATAACAAACACATTGCTGTCTGCATAATATGCATTTATAATTAAAGCCATTTTAAACAAGCCTGTGCAAGAGATAGAGACAACAAAAACATCAGGTCGTCTCTGTGTTACAACAATCATCTGCTTCTCTATGGCTTTGTAGTGCAATATGCTGTTCATCACAGCCCCCTCTTGAATCTGTGAAATCTTAGAAGATATGTAGGCTTATATGTGTAAAATGTATGATTTGTTATTTTATAAAGATAATTATTGATGTCATATGGCCTGAATGAATGCCTAATAAATATTTTTTAAATAACCAGCTAAAGTCTAGAAATGTCTGCTATGGAAATGTCGACAGTGTATAAGCAAAGAGACCATTTAATTATCTCCGACAACTATTCTCATATGGACTCTGATGGGGAAAATTATCACTTGTTTAACGAACCTAAGGGGATGTTCCTTCTCATACAAATTGTGTCCCTGGCTATATTATAATACTTATCTCTTTGTCCTTGCACTGTGTTTATTTGCATACTTTTCTTGTCTCCCAGGCCCCTTTTAATTTACAAGCTCCTTGAGAGTTGAGAGAGAACCTCTTTGAGGAAGGGAGATAAAGTAGAAGAGACATGAGCTGTAGAAGTAAGCAGAACATTTTTTTACTACAACTGACCTCAGCCACTTAGTATCAGTGTGATCTTGGGCAAATCATTTATCCTCTCAGCACCTTGGTTTCCTAGAACGTAAATAACACCACCATTACCCAACGTGGAGGTGGGTGGTGAGGATTAAATAAAATTATTCAGGAGAAAGGACCCAGAAGTACTTGATTTCTGAGTTTTTCTTGGGATATATTTGGATGTGAATTGAAGTATAGTGAGAAGAATCAGATATAATGGCAGATCGACTGTGATTAAGTCTATCTATTGTAAGGACACTTTGGTGGGTTTTGGAACATTTATGAACCCTTTCAAGTTGTCGGTAATGTATTTACCAGTGGGCACATGTGCATTTTTCTTGCGGGGAGAAAGCCCACTGCTTTCATCATTCTCAGAGGTGTGTGTGACCACCTGGTGCCAAGGGACATATGAAGGAAAATGGGGTGGTCACAGGGCCACCTCCCTCCAATTCCCTTTTAAGCCCAGACTTGTCACCCAGCTGCAGGGAGTTTGCTCTATAAACAGCATCCAGCTGTCAGCTCCTTCAGGATCTTCCCCACTGTACAGAGCTGTTCTGCCAGAGGTCAAGTCCTTCCCAGGAACAAAGCATCTGTGACTGAGCCAGGTGGGAGTAGAGACCTGCTCATTTCTCCTTGACATGGGACAGACACTCTGATAGATGATACTCCCCACAGAGACCCTGAAGCTACCTAAGGCGTTGTTGTACCTACATCAGTGTCCCCCTCCCCAAAGATGTTGATTCCTAATAAATACCTTTCACCCTGGACTTCATGTTAGAATCTGCTTCTGGAGAATTCAACCTGTTAGGGGAAAGCAATACTAAGAAAAATAGAAAATTTGGTGAAAACAGAAGCTCAGGAAAGAGTCCCAAGATGGTGGGGGTGGTTATCAGGGTCAAATATAGCAGAAAGTTCACAATAAGGACAAAAGTGGTTCAGTAGGACTGGCAACTAATCCATAGGGTCCATGGAAATCAGGTTTGTGGGGCCAATAGGAAAGCTTTGGGAAAGATATGTGATAAGCCATTGGAGTATGACAAACAGGAGACAGCTAGTTAGAACCCTTCTTTTGAGGCAAGAATGCGTGGGGAGGTGGGTGTCACAGGGTCAAGGAGAGACTTGAGCATGTTGATCATTTGCAGAGATAATTTTCAAAACTCCTTTCTTACAAACTACATCTCCTTTCGACATGTCCTTGGCAAGGACAGCCTTCAAGTTTCCCCCATATTATTAAGTCGAGTAATGGGCTTTCAGAATATAAGAAGTTCAAAAGGCTGTCAGGTTGGAGCCAGACATCTGAGGAATGTGTGTGCCCCCAAGAGGAGGTGTTGCATCCATTAAGACGTATCAGGTGGCCCTTATCAGAAAGTCCCATCGGCCAGTCAAAGGACAGGTTATTGTGTGTGCCAGGTAGCTCAGAAGTGGCCCCTCTAAACTTGAGAGCAGCAGTCTCAACCCTCCCTTCCAACTCTTGTTCAAACAAAGCACAGAAATCTGCAGTTTGGGCAGAAAAAAAGCACTGGAAGAAGATTCTGCACTGTTGCAAGACAACTGGATCAATGAGTCACGAGGAGTTATACTTCTGGGCCACTGGTTTCTACACCACAACAATGACAGCTTTTCAGAGGAGCAGACTCAGCCCCATTAGGAGGAATCTTACTTGAGAAGACACACCATGCTGCATTGGTTCCTTTAGTACAACTGAGATATACCAGAGTTTTCTAAAAGATGTGAGACCAAAAATCAGTGGCAGAACACAAAGACACCAATGGTCCATGTAATAAGCTGTACAAAAGTACTGACACAGACAGCTAGACAGTCTTCTGCTGAAAAGACTCTATTTCAGCTACAAAAGTCTGAAATCATAGACAAACACTGTGGCTGTGTCCTCTTTGCCACATCCTTCACTTTCCATCCCCGGGTCCTCCGTCCACTATGGCCACCATCTTGTTTTTCTGGCTTCACAAGTTGTAGTCTAATGGAATTTGATGTTCTGCCCCAGAAAAAAACACACTCATTAAGGTTCAGACTCTATACAAACCCATCCCCTCAAGGACTTCCCACTTAGTCTTCCCCTGGAAACATCTGATCCTGAACTTCAAAACAGAGAGGGTGAACTATATGATCTTATGATCTTTTAAGATTTGACAAATACTAATAATTCAATGATTCCTGATGCAAATTGGGGATTCTATATATGACAAGTTTCACCAGTCTAAGATAGATATTTTGTTTTGTTAGGACAGAATGCAGAAAACAAGTAATAGATTATCACTTGATACTTTGTAAGGATAGCTTTCTTTGTAGTAATGATGACAGCTGCATGACTTTTCTAAATTTGTGAAGTGTTTTCATGTTTGTCATGATCTCATTTGATTCTCCAAGTAGGGAAGACATCCATTCTACCTATTTTATAGGTTAGAAAATTGAGGCTTCTAAAAAATCACACAAGCTGTCCTACTCAAAACAGGGAGTTCATATGGAACTCAGAACGCTCCAATTCCCAGTCCTGGGATACTGCAAGAAAATCCACTTCTTAAAAACATCTTATATAATTATGGCCTAAGCTACCTTTGCAAACTTGTAAAAGAACTTCCACCAGTATGCAAGTTTTCCATGATGGAATTTTCTTCCATGTCAGGCTCTTAGTTTAAAATTCTCCCAGAACTACCAGACTTCCATAGAAAGGAATAATACCAAAGAAAAATAAAATGCTCACAAAGCTATTTTATAAATAGTTTCATTAATAAATCAGGTACCTCAGATCCTGGGAAAATAAATGCTTCAAAATGGGCTTCTCCCAAGAATGTTCTGTCCTGATGGCATGACCTGCACACACCACAGCCCAGGGGCACTGGCTTAAGAGTGGTTGGGTTTGTAATTTACAACTTGAGGCCAACCAACCAATTCTATTACTCAAACATGTGAAGAAAACCCAAGGAGAGGAATACTTTAATCTTTTGCTCAGAAACGACATTTGCACTCTTTTTCTCTTACTTTTCCTTATTTCACCACAGGGGAACAGTTTCCAGGAATTATTATGTTAAGCAATATATTAAAAAATGAGTCTTGGTATTTTTTGCAATAAATAACAGCTCACATTTATTCTGAGAACAGCAATGCTCGCCAGAACTTACATACATTGTCTGCTTCCAAAAGTGCAGACCTGTTAGAAATAAAAGAGACTCATTTCCTAAGAACATTAGCAATAACCCAAGCCCTCAGCTATCTGATGAGCACTTGCTATATGCCAGTCCCTGTACAGGGCTCAGGAGATACAAAGATGCAAGCACTGTGGTGTGCGGAGGAATGACCACAGAGTAGAAAAAGGAATAGCTTTGGATTCAGAGAGATATGAATTCAAACATTGGCTTTGTTGGTTCAGCTGTGAGAACTTAGCCAAACTGTGTAACCCTTCTCATCCTCGGTATCTCCCTAAGTAAAATAAGAATAGTGATATCTGTTGTTCAGGGTCTTGGGGATGCAGAAATAAATAAAGACCACCCAAATGAGAATAAGCAGAGGCTATTGATTTAGAGCTGGCTAAAAAGGAGTCAGCTACCATCACCTGTGTTTGGCAGAACATCAAAAGCAGGCCGGGGAAGAGGAAGCTTGGCAGGAGTTACAAGGGAAGGCTTCAGGTGTGCCCTGATTGGAGGCTGTTGGCCTGGAAATGCTGGAGGTGGCTGACTAGGAGCAAGCTTCTTATGTGATTGGTTTGGGGAGCATATTTGGCTTTCTCTGGTTGGTCTTAAGTTGGAAGGTGGAGGCGGGGCATAGGGAAACTGGCAATTGTTGACCAACTTCTAACCGAATGCTCTAACCAAGTTCTGGACCCAGTTCCTCCAGAGGTTTTGGGTTAGAGTTTTGTTGTCATATATGGTTTGGCCATTGTCATTTGTATATTCAGCAGTTAGGCAAGCAGACAGACACACACACACACAGAGTAAAGTTACTATGTGATAATTATTATTATGTGACTCCAACAGAGAAGAAGAAGCGAGAGTTCAATTGGAGGTACCAAACCCTCAAAGATCCCTAAGAAGAAAATTAATAACTCTGCTTAAGGGTTTGAAGGATTTGGTGTTTTTGTCAGGGCTTTGGATGATGAGTAAGACGAGACAAGAAGCTAAGGAAAAGCCCCCCAGAAAGAGGACACACCATGACCAAGGACAGAGAGGTAGGCAAGTGGCAAGAAAGCCTATTGGTGGTGGCTGGACCCCAGGTGCTCCAGGATGAGCATGAAAGAGCCAAGTGGAAGGGAAGACAGAGTCAGACTGGGGGTGAGTGGGTGAGCTTCAAATGCAAGCTTGGATTTTGCAGATATCAGGACAGAGTTGACCCCAACACAATGATTCCAGCCTAAACCAAGAAAGACCAAGTCAAGAAAGGAGGAATAGTAGAGAAGAATCCATCCTTTTCTTACAGCCCACCCAGTGTCTATTATTCAAAGTCCCTGCCTGTTGCTCAGTGAAGGATAATGTCTGGGCTTCTCAGGTTGCATCCTGGGGTCTTTGATACTCAGTAGACTGGCTCTGAGACCCTAAGCTGCCCCAGCCCTCTGCACTGCCAGAGAACCATGGTATGAAAGACTCGTCTCGTTTTCCTAATGGGTTATGAGAATTGAAGAATCAGAGGCTTCAATTTAAATTTTTGTTGACTTACTCTTTAAGCAGGAAGAAATTCAGTTGCAAAGAACAGAACACCTCCATGTGAGCATCAGTAGAAAAGGCACCATGACAAAGCCAGGCATCCCATGGGTTCCAAAGAAAATGTGTGCATTATCTATAATCAAGGTGGAGGTCAAGGGTACAACCACAATATTATAGCTCAACTAGGCATTCACGTTCCAACCACCTAATGCATCAGACTCCACATGAAGGAGGACCTCCCAGCCCATTCATTGCATGTGATCTTGGTCCTGAGCCATTTACCCTGAGCCCTTGGTTCTCCACCCACTAAACAACTGGTGATTTCCTCTGCTTTTGACTTGCTGATCCCATTAAAACAGTAGACTGATTACTAACCCCTAAGATCTGACTCTAAGCTCACTAAGGAACTTTCTGAAGATAAATTGGGGAAAATGTGTGAGTTGGAGGATCACACTACCAAATACCATTCATTAGCAGCAATATTTCTCAAAGTTGATACAATTCCATTGGGCTTATATATAGATCATTCTCATTGCAAGTGTATTCCTGGAAGGGTGAATATTGACATACTTATAACTTATATTTCTAAGGACAACACAGTGGGGCATTTTAGCAAGATAATGTCAACTGGTGATGACCCACTGCCCACCCACAGCCTCCCCTGGTGGTCCTGTGATTGTGGACCCCTTCTTTGAGCCCTGAATCTTTCTCGTATCACCTAGATTATTGTAGTATTTTGGATTCTGATCTGACGCCTTCCCTAGCCTGTGAACACATCAAAGGAATTCATCCTTTTTTTTTTTTCTTTTTAAGCAAATATCTGTTGAGCTGTTGTAGGTGCTAGGAAGAGAGCTATAAGAAGTGCAATCTCATTTCTATGACGATTATAATGAAAGGGGGTGGTGGTAGGGAAACAAATGATAAACAAATGAACAAACACAAGCAGTATCAGAGAGCGGTCAGTGTTATTGAGGAGAGCCTCTGTAGACCAAAGGAGCAGGAAGGACTTCTCTGAGAAGACAACTTGCATGATGAGAGAGAAAGGAGCCAGGAGCTGGAAGGTGAATCTGGGGACCATCCTAGCAGAGGAAACAGCTGGTGGAGAGGCCCCGAGGCACTAAATACATCAGGGATGAGAAGGGGCTGAGGGATGAAGACTGATGGGCAAGTGGGGGGCCTGATTTAAAAGGAGTTCAAAGAGGTGGGGATGGAGGAAAAGCAGGGAGAAAAGACAAAGACTGTACAATAGTTTGCTGTTATTCTAAATGCAGTAGAAGCCACTGGCAGTTTTAAAGCAGGGGAATGTAGTGGTCTGAGTTACATTTCAAAAAGATAATTCAGTTTGTTGGGTAGAATATGGTCAGGATCATTCAATGCAGGGAGCCCATCTGAATGGCTGTATCCAGGCAATGATGGGTCTGAGTAGGAAACAGTTGAAAGGATGAAGAGAAGTGGACAAGGTTAGGGCACATTTGGAAAATAAAGGTGGATAAAAACATCTCACTTATCTTTGTGCACCCAGGACCCTGTGTGGTTCCATATATACATTAGGTGCCCAATAAGTGATAACTTATTTGGAATGCACCAGATTGAATCAAATTGAAAAAAGATACCTTGATTAGGTGAGTCAAAAGCTAAGCATGTCTTCAACTTATAATTTAAATATTAAGCACTTTGGATAAAAGAGAAGCAACTCTTTTTCACTCTGCAGGAAGTTCAGATCTAAATCATATTCAAACTGCTTATATA
>NW_020172178.1:4750416-4814420 GCF_003031525.2 Neophocaena asiaeorientalis asiaeorientalis
ACTTATCTGATCATAAAATGGCTCCTTAAACAAAGCAATCCCAAAAGGAAGTTGCCAATACTTTACATAACTTCCATCTCCAGCCTATTCCTTTCAACTCTGGAGAGAGACCAAACCAGGAAAGAAAATTTAAAGAAAGCCCCAGGGCTATATCATTGCCTGATCCTGATGCCATGCAAAGCTTCGGGAAGGAGGAACTAGCCTACACTTTCTAAGTCCCTTTTGCTCCTATTCCAGATGCTAGGAAGCCCAGAAACCAAGCCATTGATGGACTGACTCTTGACCTTGTTATAAATTGGCTAAATCATATTCGACATTATTCTCAGAGTGGGGGGACATTAGGGAAAATTCAGCTGAGGGACCCAAGAAGGTTTGATTATAGGTTTCTAGAGAGAGAGAGAAATATGCACGAAGGATTATGGCAAAAGGGAAAAAAGTGCCACTTGATTGATGAAGCCAAAATTATAGTGAAGAGAACTCAGATCACTTAGAATCTAAACTAATTTCTGGGCCTGGCACTCCTATTATTTCACATTCACGTGACCCTGAATTTGTTTCCATATTACAGATGAAGAGACCAAGGAGAAAATATATTTAGATAATTTCATGGCAGCTTAGAGTTAGGACGTTGCAGATCTGGGGGTCAAACTCAAGTCCAATCCCTACGGTCTTCCCACTTCACTGCCTGCTAAAGTATTAGTGTTGTACCCAAAACAGTGCCCAGAGACCATTCCAGTTAGTTCTCCTAAGGAGGCAGTCAGAGAATAGGTTTAAGTCTGAGTACCTTAAGAAGAAAGTGAAAACTTGCCCAATAGCTGCCAATCAACCCGACAGGCTGAATTCTCTTCTCTTATCTCTGATTACCCACCCATAAGATAGAAGAGCAATCCTGATTATTTCAAGGAAGGTGGGGATATTCCAAGAAAAATAATTCACATTCACATCCCACAGTTTAAGAAAATAATAGCTGACCAATTTATGATTTACATTCTCATAAAAATAAACTGCAACATCAACCCTTGAACTTCTCAACTTTCCAGCTGCTTGGGGACAGCTCCAGTGGAGTGCTCTGACATCCATGCAACTTGTCTAAAACCGAACTTATCAACTTCCCAAGATGTCTCTTAGACTTCAACAATTCTGCAAATGGCACCGTGACCTCCAGTTCCCCTGTGTTTAGACCACACATCCAGTGAAGCATTTCCAAGACTGCCTCATTTCAGTAGCCCCCAGATCCTTGCAAAGGACAAGGACAAAGTCAGAGACTACTGGACTTTTCTTGAAGTCAGACATTAAGTTATGTCTGATGTATCCTGAATGTCCAGCAGAATATCTTAGAATATCTTCTATGGGATGAGTCCTCAGTGAATGTATGTTTAATTGATTATCTGACTTCAAATGATGTATTTTATTTGTAGAGATGAACTATCCTGTTTTATATCCCCTCATAACTCAAAGTAATATAAAAGAAGAGAGGAAGGAAGGAAGGAAGGAAAAAGAAGGAAGGAAGGGAGGAAGGGAGGAGGGAAGAGAGGGTGGAGGGAAGGAAGGAAGAAGGGAAGGAAGGGAAGGAGGATAGAGAGAAGGAAGGAAAGGAGGGAGGGAGGGATAGTGGAGGGAAGAAGGGAGGGAGATGGATAAAGGAAGGACTTGACTTTGATCTTTTTCAATATTAATTAAAAACTCATTTAACCCACACTGATTGCATGCCTAACTGGTGTCAGACCCTGTGCCCGGTTGCCACCATTGAGAATTGTAGATGAAACCACCTTAGAAAATCGCAGAGGAGGAGCTGGTTTAGTACACCATTGTCTTGGGAAAATTCTGCCTGAGATTGAGACTTGCATCATATCATTTTTTCATAAATCCCCATTGTTTCATTTGCTCAGTCCTAAAAACTTATTGTTCTTTGTGCCACCCCCCCCATTCAATAAACTAAAACTAATATGGTGTCATTTTAAAATATATTTATGTTGGTTTTCCCTATAAAAAGAGATAATAATGTTATGTTCCAATAATATTAAGTTGCAATGTTATTTGCAAGATTGCAGAGCTTTTAATTTTCTGATTATTTCCACAGTGGGAGTTTCAGCTCAATTTCAATGAAGACACTTCTATCTGTTTTGGTTATTTTTTTATTACAGCTAGAAGCAACAATAATTGCCTTTAGTGTGGGAAAACATCACAAAGGAGACAATTGTTTTCCCCAAAGAATAAGATCATCAGGGCAAATTTTGATGTAAAAAATTTGTAAATTAATTGCAAAGTCCTATGAATATTATATTTACTAAAACTGTGTTGGCTGCTGTTTTCAAAGAATTCACTGTTTTTGTATTTCTTTTAAAGGAATAGATTTCTTGGGAGCCACACCAAGAAAAAATGAATGCGTTATCAAAACTTTAATAATTTATAGACATATGACATTCACATACGGATGTCTATGAATATGGAGTTAATGCTGGTACAGAGAAAAATCCTAGACACCTGGATTTGAATTTTGGCTTGCAAACTTAGTAGCTGTTTGATCTTTAGTAAGTTATATTAACATCTCTAAATCTCAGTTTTTTCTAGTGGAAAAAAGATTATTATTAGATTAAACTAAATAGCATGGATGAAATGACCAATTATACATTCTCACTTAAAGGAGGCACTAGATAATTGGCAGCTGTGATGATAAGGATATTTATGTTGCACTGCTTTGTTCATTCAACACATGCTGACTGCTTGCTCTTATGACTCCAATCACTGCCCCAGGCACTGGATGGTGGTGATGAAGGTGATGATGATGATGATAATGATGAAGATCTCAATCATTATATTGTTATGATTGTACCTCCATGGGCTGGTCAACACTACGGCATAAGTCCTCATAGCGGGCTCCTGCAGTATTTTGTTAATGTCTGCAAAAAAGTTATATCACAATTATTCTTTGTATGTTACATCATGATCTTCAAACTTCTTTTTTCATTTAATAATAGATAGTAAAGCCTTTTCCCAATCTCTGCACATAGTTTTAACTGATGTGTATGAGCCTATTATGTGGATACACCTTAGCTTCAATACGCTCTTTTTATTGGTGCTAAGGTAGCTCAATACCTTCTCCAATCTAACACTTTACTAGCAGTTAACCAAAGGGAGATGGTGTTTCCTCATACTGTCATCAGAGTCTGATAGTCTTAACTTTTTAATTTGTTTCTAATCTAATGATTGAAAAAGAGCATGTCACTGCTGTCTTAATTTACATTTGCTTGATGTTATTTTATAGAGTGTCAATTTTCACATGTTTATTGGCCTTTTGTATTTCCTCTACTCTTCATTGTCAGCTCATGGTTTTGTCTTTTTTATTGTGTTAATATTACCTTATTTATTTGCATGTGCTCTATATATTTGGATATCATTTCTTTATATTTTGTTACATACGTAGGCAATATGTAGGTATTTTGTAGATCTATATTGTATAGGTATATATAGGTATTTTTTCCTGGATTATCACTTGCTTTTTAACTTGTTGTAATCAGCATTTTTAAATGTTGATATTGTCAAGTAGATTAATCTTTCCTTTAATAGCGTCTGATTTTGCATCTCGTTAAAAAGACATGTCAACCTTAAGGTCAAGAACATATTCACCTAAATTTCCTTATAGTATAAATAAGAATATGAGAATAATTCATCTGAAAGGTACTTTTGTAAATGGCTTGAGGTGAAGACTGATGCTCCCTTTTAAACCCTGTAGACAATTGAACCACATGATGAAATAAACCATCATTTTCCCAATCATTTAAAGTACTATCTTTAAGATATGCTAAACTTTCTTATCTATGTTAGTCTGCTTCTATTCTCTTTGTTAAGTTTATAATGTATTTTATCTTGTAGGTAACAAACTTTTTTGCAAAATTGCTCTAAAAAAAACAATTATTTTGTTCTTCTTTTTTCTTTCAACATTGTTTTGGCAAATTTTATACATTTACCATAAAAAATGTAGAACTGATTTGTTATGGTCTGTGGGAAGAACAATCCTGTTTGGATTTGAATGGATTGCAAAAAAATGATAGATTAATTTTGTAGAAAGTTGATATTGATTCTTCTCACTCATAACCATAGTATTTTATTAATTTATTCATAACATTTTAATGTTCTTTCATAAAATATTATACATTTCTTCAAAAAGTTTGAGCATATTTCTTTTTAGGTTTGCTATTAGACATATAGATATTATGGCTACTGGGAAATATTTTGGTTACCTTTCCTAATTGGTACTGATGTTTCAAAGGAAAATGTAACATTTGAATATTAAACTGTTTCAGGTCATCTTGAAGAACTAACTCCTTTACTAGTGCTCATACTTTAAAATCATCTCTCACAAATTATGTCAGTATTGTACTTAAAAAAAAAAGTGTTTCCTTCTGTTATTTAACTTCAAAGTCTAGGACTGTGTTATATATTCTGCTTTATTTCCATAACAAGAAGAATATCATGTAGTAGGTGGTTAATAAATACTTACTACATAAGTGGTAAAATAATACTATTGTTTAATAGTTTTATCACTAAGTATGATGTGATGAAGTTTCAGAGAATTGTGAAGAAAGGTTTCTATTATATCTAGTATGTGAGGATTTTTTTCCTTTATTCAGGATTGTATGCTGTCTTATTAAATGATTTTCATTGTCCATTGAGATAATAAGATGACTTATATCTTATACTATTAATATAGTAATAATTTGGACAGGTTTTCAATATTGATCAATTCTTGCATTATTTAAATAAACCCTATCTGGTTATGATACATAATCTTTTGCTATATTGCTGACATCTCTTTATTAAATTTTACTTAGGACTTTTGCTTTTACAGTCATTAGTGATATTAGCCTATAATTTGATTTTACATTTCTATCTGTGTCCACTTTTGACATCAGGTTATAGTAACATTGTAAAATGAGTATTGACTTTCAATTCTGGCCATATGAAGACTATATATAATTGAACACTCCTTCCATTACAGAAGCACATTAAAAAAAAAAAAAAAAAAGACAACAAAAGACAAAAGGGAGCAAAAACCCAGACAGTAAAAAAAGCTGACTCTAAGCTACCAATTAACTTCCCATCTTCATAATTAAAATACATCAGTTGAATGAATGTGAACATGTAGAGAGCTGGAGACAAAATATTGAGCCTTTAAAATAAGAGTAATTGAGATTCAAGTGCCAGAAAAGTTAGATTCCTCAAAGAATAGCTAGAAATATATTCACCTATAGTTACAATGAGTCAACAGTGAAGTTCTATCTATATCAAAGGAGGCTCAAGGAGGGGGGAAATGTCAGTTTTGAAGGTTTTAGACATGATACCATATAATGAATACTTTGAAGCAGATATTCCTGAGTTTATGGTGAAAACAAGGCAGACTCCTTCTGGAGGGATTGCCCTTATCCTGGGGATACAATGTTTTCAATGACTCCCACTAAAGAAGAGTTCACAATCCAAAACTCTAAAATGCACGAAATAACAATTCACCATGAGTTAATGGAAACACAACAAAAACAGCTAGACTTAATAATCTAGAGATTTACATAATAGAAAATCTAGAATGTAGAGATTCTAAGTGTACCATATATTTTAATTAATTAAAGAAATTAAAAATTGAAAACCCAGGAAAAGAATAAGATGCCATATTCATCAGCTCAGGCTGCCATAATAAAATACCAGACTGGGTGGCTTAAACAACAGAAATTTATTTTCTCACAGTTCTGGAGGCTACGTCTCACATTTCTGGTCATCTCTGGGAGGTCATTATTCTGTCTACCACACCTGCAAAACAAACAACAAAAACCCCACAAATCTTTCCAGGCCATGGTGGCTTCATTGGTGAATTCCAAAAATTTTAAGGAAAAACAAAATCTTGCACTCTTAGGGAAAATATAGAAAAAAATAATATTTTCCAACTCATTTATAAGGTCAGAATAACTCTGATACCAAAACTTAACAAAGAAATTTTAAAAAAGAAATTAATAGACCAGTATTTTTATGAATACATATGTGAAAAGCCCTAACATGATATTAGAAAATTGTACCCAGCAATATATAAAAAAGATAACTACATCATAATTCTGAGGGATCTAGCCTAGGTTGGGTTAATATTTGCGTATTTATATTTGAAAATCAATGAATATAATTCATCACATAAACAAATAAGAATAAAAATGATAAGATTATTTCAATATAGTAGAAACAGTGTTTGATAAAATTCAACTGCCATTTATAGTAAAAATTCTCAGAAAAGTATGAATAAGAAGAAGAAAAATTTTCAATCTGATAAAGAGCACTTAGAAAAAGTCTACAGTTACCATGATACTAGATAGCAAAACATTAAACACTTTTCCCCTAAGATTAAGAAAAAGGCAAGAATGTCTGCTGTCATCACTAGAGCAATAAATCAAGGGGAAAAAAAAGGAAAGGCTTAAATATTAGAAGGAAATAAGTAAAACCATCATTCTTCACAGATAACCTGATTGTGTGCATAGAAAACCCTATAGAATATATATATATAAATATAAATATTATTAGAATAATAAATAAATGTATTACATTTATGAGACTCAAGGTTAATACATTTCTATATTTAAGCAAAAAATAATTTAAAAATGAAGTTAAACGTTCAGTAACATTTATGGTACTATAAAAATATCAAACAAAAGATATACAAAATACAAATACAAAAGTTGTGTAAGATTTCTACATTGACAACAAATAAATGAAGTTTGCTGAGAGAAATTAAAGAAGACCTAATTAATGGAAATGTATACCATGTTTATGGATTGGAAGATTCAGCATGAAGATGGTAATTGTTCTCAATTTGATTTACAGACTATGTAATCCCAATTAGAATCCCAGCAGGCTATTTGTCCTTCAAGAAAATGACAGGCTGACATAAATATTTATATGGAAATGTAAAGGACCTAGAATAAACAAAATTGTTTCCAAAAATAAAAACATTACCTGGTGTCTAGACTACAAGTAATTAAGAAGTTGTGATGTTGGTACAAGGACAGACACATCAATGGATCAGGACAGAGAGTCCAGAAAGAGACACACATTTTGGTGTCAACTAAGACGCACATGCACACACACACACACACACACACACACAAAATTAACTGACTAAAGAAGTTCTTTTAAAGAACTATTACTTAAATAACTGGATACCTGTATGGGAAAGTGGAAATGTAACCTCTCTTAATTCATTACATAACAGTTATTTTTATATGGATCTTGAGTCTAAATTGAAATACTAGAAGCACAAAAATTCTAGAAGGAAACAGGGTACTATTTTTGTGACTTTGAGTTAGGCAAAGATTTCTTAGAGAAAGCACAAGAAATATTAACCACAAGAGAAAATATAATTGGACTTCATCAATGTTAAGCATTTTTCTCACTAAAAGACACTGCTATGAACATGAATATGAAAACCACAGAGTGGGAGAAAATAACTGTAGTACAAAAATCTGTCAAAAGACATATCTGGAATATATGCTATTCTAAAATATATGAACTCTAAAAATCAGTAATAATAATAACCCCAATAAAAATTGGGCAACAACCTTGAGCAGAAACTTTACAAAAGAGCCATAGAAATAACCAGTAAGTACATGGATGTGCACTAAGCATTATTAGTCATCCAAGAAATGTGACATAAACCACCATGAGACAGCACTTCATATTCACTAGAATTGCTAATATAAAACCCACAGAAAATCCCTTAGATCTGTGAGGACATAGAATAACTGGAACTCTCATGCATTTCTGGGGAATTTAAAACTGTACAATTACTTTGAAGAACTATTTGACAGTTTCTTAGAAAGTTTAATATACACCTATCCTATGACCCATAACATCCACTCCAATAATCTATCCAAGAAAAAACAAAACATGTGTTTACATAAACTCTTTTGCAAGAATATCCTAGCTACCTTATTCATAATATATAAAAATTGCCAACAAGGCAAATATCTATCAACAATTCAATGATTAACAAGTTGTTATTTGATAATACAATGGAACACTACTCCACTATACAAAAGAACAAACTACTGATAAATATAACAACATGGGTGAACCTCAATGCTGTTATATTAAGTGAAAGAAGTTGGACGCAGACCATATATATCAATACTACATGATGATTCCATGTATAAGAAGTCCATGAATAGGCAAAACTAATCTATGGTATTAAAAATCAGAGAGTACCTCTGAGTCTACAGCCATACCACCGGGCATGTGCCTGATCTCATCCGATCTCCAAAGCTAAGCAGGGTCGGGCCTGGTTAGCACTTGGATAGGAGAAAGTACTTTGGAGAAGGAGGAAACTTCCTGGAGCAATGGAAATGTTCTCCACTGTGTTTGTGTGTGTGTTTGGGGGGGGGGGGGGTGTGGGGAGAGGAAGACAGTTATAAAAAGATGCATAAAATTGTCAAACCTCATCACACTTATTATCTTGACATCCTATTCTGTATAAGTGTACCTCAGAAAACAAATGTGCACCTGAACACATCATAATGAAATTGTAGACACCAAAGACAGGAGAAAGTCTTAAAAGAAATCAGAGAAAAAAGATAGATTCTCTATATTGCTCTGATAGTCAGATTCTCAGTTGTATATCTAAATGGTAATACAGTATCAGGAAAATAGAAATCCCCTTTAGCATGTATCAAAAAAGAAACACAAAATCCTAGCACATTATATCTCTGAGAAACAGAGCAGAGAGAGCCCTCAGAAAAGGGGTTCAAATGTTTCTGTATGCTGTTATAAAAATAATTTAATCATAAGTTCAATCAGTTTTGAAAAAACATAATTAAGAGATTTTGTAAGTAATATCTCCAGTAATTGAAATAAAATGCTCAACAGAAATGTTAAAAAGCAAACTGGATTTGGATGAAGATTAAATAACAGAAGTTGGAAAGTTAAATTGGGAAATTTCCCCAGAACATAGTGCAAAGAGATGGAAAATCTGAGAGGAATAAATGCAGAAATTCAACATCTATCTAATTAAATCTCCAATAGAACAGATATCATTTAAAGATATAATGACTTGAGGATTTCTTGGACTTAAAGAACTTCACAATATCTCACATGGAAAGAGTCAACAAATTATCAAGCAGAATTAATAAAAGCACATAAATAGCCATATCTGTGAGTTTTCTATTGAACCTGTGATAATCAAACATTAAGAGAAAACCCTGATAGCTCACCAAGAGAAAGATCATATTATCCACAAGGAATTGAGAAATCAATTTATTCCAGATTTCTTATTAGAAACACCACAATGCCAGAAAACACTGGTGCAATACCTTCAAAATTGTTGACTAACAAAATAACTTAAAACCTGATATTTTATACCCAGTAAAAAATAAATCATTTTAGAGTGAGTGTAAAATAAAGATACTCTTGGATATAAAATGATTCAGAAAGCCACAGACCTTTTCTGAATTTTCTTCAGCAAGATAAAAATTAACCAGAAGGAAGTAAAGGAATATGGGAAACCACACTGAGCTAGGAAATCAGTCAGACATTGGTGATTCTAAATTACTACCATCCATAAAAAGTATAATGATTTATACAATTTTTAACAAGTTCAAACTAAAACTGTAGGCAACAATAACATGGGAAATGAAAATATGAAGGTGACTGGAGTGACATATAAATAAAATAAAAATGCATAAAGGCTCTTGTCTTATCAGCACAAAAATGAAGATGTCTGTAACATTCAAGTATTTTACTTATAAAAAGGGAATGTATTCCTATGTTATCTGATACATTTTTGTTTTTATGATAGTAGAAAAGACTGGGAAAACATTTGCCTCAATGTTTATAGAATATAATTGTGTATTGTCATCTTGGTACCTTTTATATTTTTTCCAATTTCTCCCCCAAATAATTAACTTATTTATACAAATAAATGTATAAAGCATAATGCAATGCATTTTTCTAAAGTATAAGACAAAAGTTTAGAAGAAAATAAATGAAAGGTAAAAGTGTTTCTCTTTGAGTGGTGGAATTATTTGTGCCTAATTTCCTTCTTTTCACTTTTCTTAATTTCTACATTTCAACTAGTTTAAACAAAAGAACCAATATTTAAGATACCAGCATATCACAGCTAATCTCCAGGAATCCATACTTCAGGATCTGACACAGTATATGATAATTTCTATGTCTTCATCCCTTCACTTTAGTAGAATTCTTTACTAGATTGTCAAGTTATTTTTACAATTTGCTTTTTTTTTTTTTGAGTTTCCCCAAATGCATTTCATTAGGTTTTATTTTTCAAGAGCTTTTGAAATCAGTTTTGTTGTGTTCATATTTGTCATATAAATTTCTCTTTGCCCCCAAAGAGTTCACAGTGTATAGGGGATGTCAACAATAATTAGACCCATGGATTGGGAAAATGGAAAATAAATGCACTGTATCATTTTAAATTTATTTTTATTGAATATATTTAACATAAACATTGTATAAATTTAAGAGGTAAAATGTGTTACTTTGATACATTTAAATATTATAATATGATTGTTGTAATGATATTTTTCACGTTACATAATTATAGGACATTATTGTTATATATATTCATTATACTGTGCATTATATCACTATAGCTTGTTACTACACATTGCAAGTTTATACCCATGAGCAACATCAATTTTATCTTCTCACTCCCCTAGCCTCTGGTAATTACCATTTTACTTTTTGGTTTTTACCAATTGGACCTTTTTAGATTTCACATATAAATGATATCATACAATACTTGTCTTTCTCTGTCTGATGGATTTCACTTAGAATAATGTACTCAAAATCAATCCATGTTGTCACAAATGATAGGATACTCCTTTTTCATGGTTGAATAATATACCATTGTGTATATGTACCACATCATTTTTTTTACCCATTCAACTGCTAATGGTCGATGGGCATTTACGTTGTTTCCATAACTTGGCCATTGTGAATAATGATGCAATAATGGATATTCTCTTCAATAACTGGTGCTGGGAAAACTGAAGAAACACATGAAAAACAATGAAACTGGACCTCTATCTCACACCACTCCCAAAAGTTAACTTGAAATGGATCTGAGATTAATGTAAGACCTGATACCATGAAACTAGAAGAAAACATAGGGAAGAAGCTCCTCAATATTGGTATTGGCAATGGACTTTTGGACATGACACCAAAACACAAACAACAAAAGCAAAACTCAAAAGCTTCTGCACAGCAACAGAAACAATTAACAAAATGAAAAGACAACTTACAGAATTAGAAATTTTTGCATACCATATATCAGATAAGGGGTTAGTATCCAAAATATATAAAGAACTCTTACAACTTAATTTAAAAATTGATTTAAAAAGTGGGCAGAAGAACTAAGTAGACATTCTCCCAAAGAGGACAACAAAATGTCTACCAGGCACATAAAATGATGCTCAACATCACTAATCATCAAGGAAAGTGCAAATTAAAGCCACGATTATATATCACCTCACATCCATCAGAATAGCTATCATGGCTATCATCAAGAAGACAAAAGAAAACAGGAGCTGGTGAGGATGTGGTGAAAAAGAAACACTTATACACTGTTGGTGGGAATGTAATTTGGTCCAACCACTATTGAAAACTGTATAGAGGTTCCTCAAAAAATTGAAAATAGATCTATCATGTGATCCAGCAATTCTACTGCTGGGTATATACCCAAAGGAAATGAAAACAGTACTTCGAAGAACTGTATCATTTTATAATGGAATCAGCTTCTCTAATTGCATCCTAGATGACATTTCTCACTGTCTAAGAGGTGCATTCAAGCTTATGAAAGTTCTTCTTTAAATGCGACCAATTCTTGTTTCCAGAATCCTGGTTGCTCTCTATAGAAATATAAGAGAATTTCTGTACCCATTACTTCTAGACTTTAAACAAACTATAAAAAAGCCAGCTGTTTGAAAGAGCCTGAGCTTTTCACATCAACAGATCTGGATTTTGTTTCTGGTTCCACCACTTAACAGTGAGACTTAATAGTAAAACAGGGATGATAACACCTGCTATTTCTTTTTTTTCTGTTAGGGAAGACGAGTCTCAGATTCTCTCACGTGGAGTGTTCTCAACAAATGGTCATCATCACTTGTGATATTTAGTCCATTCACTAGCAAAAACTAAAAAAAGAATATGATATTTGAGCTTTGTAGAGTCAAAACAGCAGGTTGGAATGATTGAATTTTTCATCTTTCAATCCAAACACTGGGCTCTCGTAAGCAGCCTAAGAGACCCAAGAATCCTTTGCAAGTTAAGCAGATGAGATGGTGGTAAAACTGGGCTTTGAAGTCATGTTGTATAGATCTCACTTAAATCTTAAGTTCTATATGTTTCTGGCAATGCCTTAGAAAAGATTAGCTTTACATTTTAGCCTCAGTTATTTTCACCTGCACAATGGATGCAATCAAACTGATGTTATGCAGTTTTTTGGTGAGGATTGGCAGGGATGGATTGCCATTGTCATTATTATCAGGTAATAGTAGGTAACATTTTTTGAGTATTGAAAATGGTCCAAGTATCATGTTGAATATGTGGCCTACAATTAACTATCACACAGCTCTGCAGAAGAGGTGTCATCTCCATCCCTGCTTTATAAATGAGGAAATCGAGCAGAGAGGGTCTAGAGAATTTCCATCCATTTCCAGGTGGTAGAACTCACCGCTCATATCTCTATAACAAAACTGCAGACACTCCCCAGTGTTTGAGATATAAAACAAACCAAGAACAAACAGTTAAAACCTTTGGAAATTTAGCTCCCAGACTAAGTAGTTCTACTTATTAGAAGCTTGAAGCTACTTTATTTTGTTTTGTTTTATTTTATTTTGTTTGTTTTGTTTTTATAATTAATTTTTATTGGAGTAGAGTTGATTTACAATGTTGTGTTAGTTTCTGCTGTACAGCAAAGTGAGTCAGTTATAATGTACATATATCCACTCTTTTTTAGGTTATTTTCCCATATAGGTCATTACAGACTATTGAGTTCCCTGTGCTATACAGCAGGTCCTTATTAGCTACCTATTTTATATATAGTAGTGTGTATATGTCAATCCAGCCTCCCAGATTATCCCTCCCCCTTGCCTTACACACTGGTAACCATAAGTTTGCTTTCAACATCTGTGACTCTATTTCAGTTTTGTAAATAAGTTCATTTACACCATTTTTTTTTTAGATTCCACCTATAAGTGATATCATATGATATTTGTCCTGCTCTGACTTACCTCACTCAATATGACAATCTCTAGGTCCATCCGTGTCATTGCAAATGACATTATCTTGCTCTTTTTATGGCTGAGTAATATTCCATTGTATATAGGTACCACATCTTCTTTATCCATTCATCTGTTGATGGACTTTTAGATTGCTTCCATATCTTGACTATTGTAAACAATGCTGCAGTGTACATTGGGGTGCATGTATCTTTTTTTGTTTTAAAGAGATCATCACTTTTTAATAATAAGAAAAAAGCAATGCATGGATTAGCATAATTTCCAATACAACTGCAAGAAAACAGACTCTAAAAATCTTTTTGTTTGTTTGTTTTTTCTTTTTTTTTAACATCTTTATTGGAGTATAATTGCTTTACAATGGTGTGTTAGTTTCTGCTTTATAACAAAGTGAATCAGTTATACATATACATATGTTCCCATATCTCTTCCCTCTTGCGTCTCCCTTCCTCTTACCCTCCCTATCCCACCCCTCTAGGTGGTCACAAACCGCCTAGCTGATCTCCCTGTGCTATGCAGCTGCTTCCCACTAGCTATCTATTTTATGTTTGGTATTGTATATATGTCCATGCCACACTCTCACTTTGTCACAGCTTACCCTTCCCCCTCCCCATACCCTCAAATCCATGGGGTGCATGTATCTTTTCAAATTATGGTTTTCTCTGGATATACACCCAGGAGTGGGATTGCTGAATCGTATGGTAGCTCTATTTTTAGTTTTTTAAGAACCTCCATACTGTTTTCCATAATGGGTGCACCAATTTACATTCCCAGCAACCGTGTAGAAGGATTTCTTGAAGCTATTTAAAAAGGGCCATTTCCACTTGCAGAGATGGTCAGCAGATCAGCAAACATTCCTGGTCATTGACCAAGTGTTCAGGAGTTTCCTCCTCTGTTTCCAGCTCCTTCAGGTGGGGCTGCTGCAAATACAAACCAGTTGGTTTTCACTTTGTATTGGCCCCTTCCCGGTCTTGTCCAACTTCTGACCCTATACTGGATGGTGGACCCCACCCCCTGCCCATGGCTGTCAAGTCTGTGCATGAGGAAGTCTTAAGCTTGCCTCTTGAAGTAAATCATGCAAGAATTTAGTAATGGGGATTTTTTTAAATATCATTTTAAGTTGCAAAGGTAAGCTGAAAATTTCTCTCTCCCTTGATTTTAAAGATGGTTTGATATGCCAAAACAAGGAAATGTGTTGACTTGAAGATGGACATTTTTATTTTTAACATCTAAAAATGAATTCTTCTGCTTCTCATTGCCAAGTTTAAGATTATTTTACAGTAGTAACTCGGATTGTGGAGACTTTTCCATAGGGGCCTTCTCAAGCTTGTGGCCTGCATGAGATGGGGCAAGTTGCACTGTGAAAGTTTTAGAAGCCTACTGAAAGAGATTTTGATTCGGAAATGACCAGCCTATGACTAACAGAGGGGAGAAAAGTAAGGTAGATTTCTTTATAAAGGAGTGCTTTTAAAGTCAAAAGGAAAATAGCATCTGGGGACCTGACTCATTAACCAGCACTGAAAATGCATCACAGTCATACTTTCTAACACAAGTAATTTCTGCCTGCTCCCTTCTCCCAGGTTACATTGCATGGAGCTTCATTTTGTTCATGACCTTAGCATTTTTGTTTTAATTTTTTGTTTGTTTTGGTGCCTCTTCTAATCAGTTGGTCTCCCCCACCAGACTGTAAGCTCTTCTAGAAGAATTATTTCTGTTTCTCCAGAAACTATCTTAGGACCTGACACATTCTATTTTAATAATCCATTTGTTACATTTCCCAAGTTCAAAAGATAGCCTGTTAAGTCACAAATAGGCCTTCTGGGCTATGTCTTCTCAGAGCTCTACTCAAACAGAAAGAAAAAGGGAGGGGAATTTTACACCTTGTACTTTCTCAGCAATGTTTCACCTCTCATTATTTTTTGTTGACCTGCTCTTCCATCATACATTCCATTGTCTAGTCAATGGCACAAAATCAAGTAGCCATAGCCAGTAAGAATTAGAAAGCCTTGCCTCCTTCTAGAACTGGTTCAGCCTTTTGTGAGCCCTGAAGCCCTGGCAATAGCATCTCCTTGAAGCCTCACTTTCTTCACCTTTAAAATGGGAATCCTCATCATGGCCTTGCCTGCACCATGGAGCTACTAAATTATCTGATGAGTCTCAGTGTAAGAGATTGCATGAGGACAAGGGTGGTGGCAGATGTCCAGAGAATTAGCTAATCTGACTTAGTTGACTCCATTTTTCACTTGTCACCCAGGTGTTTGCATCCTACAGAGGTAGGGACAGAAAAGCACAAATGATAAGAAAAGGGAAAAAAACACTTTTACTATTTTGCCCCACATTCTGAAAGAACTCACTTTCTGTTTCTCAGGTGAGGACACTATAGTGGAGAACAGTTAAGTCAATTCTCTGTATTTGTACATTTAGCAAAATGTCTTGGCTAGGGCTTGAGGCATAGTGCCTGACAGTTGTTATATTAATTATTTCAATAACAATAATAATAGTTATTTGGAACACTTATGCAGCCATCCATTTTAGAAAATGCTCCCAGATATACACCCCGAGTGCTTTCAAAGGTGGGTATGAGTACCACTGATGATGAGTGAGATAATTGTAACTAGTTTACAGATTAATAATTAGAAAAAAAGTAACAAGTATCTCTTTTTTTTTTCCAAAATAAGGAGTTACTATACAGTAAGGAGTATCATTTTTCCTTAGACAACAGTGATACAATGTGTCCTGTGTAAATATCTTTGTTTATATACTTTACCAAATAAAGATAAATACATTTAGAAAGAAATGTGAAGTGATAACACAAAAAACACATCTATATGGCCAAGATTGCAAAGGCATTAGATAAATGACTAAAAGTTTGGCAAACCTTGCTCAAAATGATCTTCATTAAATCTTCATTAAAACTTGAAGATAGATCATGAACCCTATCTTTCAATGGGGGACCATATTCAGAGGGTTTCTAATTTTAAAACTGGTATTTATGACATCATCCCTCTGTAGATGGCTTTCATTCTTTTATGTATTTAGTAACTCATTAATGTATTTGATTAATATCTCCTCAGTGCACCTGGATAACCATCAGTCACACCAAAAAGATACCTATGTGCCCCAAGTTAAATTGTCACCTGCCTTGGCTCCTCTTGGGCCTAGGGATTCTATTTAAGGGTGACCACTTTTTTCTTTGCAAGAGTCAGAAAGTGTTTTTCATTTGAGAAAGTATCTCCTAAGCCTTACAAGTAGAGAACTGAAAATTCCTTCTACACTGTTGTGGGTTAAGTTTCTGTTTGGGGGAAAGTCGATCTCTTCAGTTCAAAGAAAAGCATATTCAAAAATAGGGACCGATACACACAGTACAGGCAGCATCTTGAACATCAGATATCCTAAAAACTGAAATGCTGATCTATGAGTAAAGAAATCAGAACCATATGGCTTCTCCCCCCTTAATAGACATATGGGCTTTACAAAATAGGGAGAAACATACTTGGCAAAATGCTTTTCAAATTTTACTCAAACCATGGAACTTTAAAAATAACTTAACATGTCTAATGAACCCCAAAATGTGTCCTTGCTCACCCAGATTAATCTAACACCATCCTAGTAAACATTTATACCTACTATGTGCCAGACATATAAACACACACACACACACATTCACATGTGTTGAGAGTAGAAGACACAAATGCAAGTAACTCTATAATGCCATATAAGGCACTGATATACGTTTCTAGGAAATGTCATGAAAACTCAGAGGAGAAAGCAGCTAGTCATGCCCCCAGGGTAGAGGGCTGGTGTGAGAAAACTGTTAAGAGGAGATAACATTTTCATCAGGTCTTTACAGATAAGTGGGAACCTTCCAGACAAGGGAGGGAAGGAGAGAAAGTCACAGGCCAAGAAATCAGCAGAAACAAAGGCATCAGATCCAGAAGATGCAGGAAAGTCAAAGGTCCAGGCATTGCCCAGGAAGCTGCAGCCCAGGGAGCTGGTGCTTGTGCAAGAGATGGAACTGACCACCCAGAGAACTTGGACTCAAACCTTTAAATAATGGGGAGCCTTGGGAGGAAAAAAAAGAAAACAACTTTTTAAGTTAATTATAAAAATAATATATACCGTGGAACTTTTCTTTGAACAGGAAATGCAAAGTGGAACATAAGTTGAAATTAGAGTATGTATGATGTGTGTGTGTGCATGTACTTAGAGACTAAATGTTTTTATATTTAAGCTTCTGATGGAGGGGATTAAGTAAGGGGTGACATAATCGGAGCTGTACTTTAGAAAAGTCTCCAGGGCTTCAAAGGGCACTAAATGAACACCATGGAGGTGCTTGGGTGGTGCAGTGCGTGGCGATGCAGAAATGTCCAGCTCTGTTAAGCTCCATCCCTGGAAGCTTCTGAGATCTTACTCAGACCCAGAGTTTTATGAAATGCGTCTCTTGCTTGTTTACTTTTTTTCCTGCTGTGCTATTTACTTCCATTCATAGAGTAGATTCAGTTCAATAAATGATGTGTTTGCCATCAGAACAATTTGATTCTCATTCTAATTATAGCAACAAGCTGCTTCCCCTAAGCATATTATGGGTGTTTTATTATTTTAAATTGTTATCTTCCATATTAATTACAGAAACAGTTGATCTTTTTCTGATGAGGCAGCTGCAAATTCCTTTTTTATGTCTCATTGTAGTAGGTGAAACATCAGGTAACAATTAAATCAAACTCTAATACAAGCCATGTGGAAGCACAAGTAAGTTGAAACGTGCCATCTTCATTTGGGCCAGGACTTGCTTTTTTCCAGAATCCCGGAGCTTCCTGGCTTGGCCCACAGATAGGTCACACCCTCCAGCTAGCTTGGTGCTGTTGACCAAGGTCTCATAAAAGCCTCCTCCCAAGAGGAAAACAAATAATTGACACTAGGAATAAATCAGCTCCTGAAACTGGGAAGGTCAGAGACAGGGGTGACCCTTACTCTGACCTATAATTAGGGCTGTCAGTTAGGGGAAGGTGGGATCAGGGTGGTGGGACATGCATGTTCTGGGAAAACCTCTGCCTGTAAGGAGAGAGGCCAAAAGCTCACGTGAGTCACCTCTGATGTTCCCAGTTACCATCAGGAGTGGGGATAGGCGGGGCCATCCCAGCTCGGAGCCCGGAAGACTGAATGTGCCCAGACAGGCTGCCTGCCTTCACCTTATAGGTGCGGCTTGGTCAAGGCCAACTTCAGGGGCAAAGGTGACGTGATTCTGAAGGAGTGGCCTCCTTTTGGGGTCACCTCCCAGATCACAAGAGAGAAGCTGGGGCATCTTTACCCCTTACCTCCACTTCTGTCCCCCACTTCCCCAAGTGGCTCAGCCATTTACATTTGATGGCCCATCTCCTTATTTCTGGATACTGGCCAGATGTGCTGAAGAAGGCATATAAAACAAACAAAACAACAATTAAAAAAAAACCCTGACACGCAATGGGTGAAAACTAAGACGAAGAGTGAAATAAAATCACAGTGCGAGAAGACTGAGAGTAGATTGGTAAAATAAATACAGAAGAAAAGACAGCGATAGATGTCAGAAGATCCTTCACAATTGTTAAGATGAACTTAGAAATCTAGCTTCCTAGCAACTAAAGCAAAGGAGGAAACACAGCCAGTTATAAGATCTATAGTATTCAGAGAGGAAAAATGTAAAAAGTTACTCAGAATTCAAGTCTAAGATAAATTTCTCCAGGATGTTCTCATAAAAAGAATACAACATATGGGCTTGACAGTGTCCCCAGTGGCAATCCCACAATAAGACGATTTTTCAATATCTCTATCCCAGGTGGAGGTTAGAATACGAAAGTTCACTTCCATTAGAGACCCTCTATGAGGTGCAAAAGCCACAGAATCCTTGCTGGTCTGCGCTGGTTTCATCTTGAATAAAGTCGGAGCCCTGAGTATGTTTGTAGACCCTTTGAGATACTTTTGCTGCACAGAATCACCAGAATATGTGAAAGAAATCTGTGGCAAAGCTGAAATCTAGAATGTTTGGGGAGCAATGGGAGAATGCCTCTGAGACTTCAAGGTCAGTGTATAAAAAGGAAAGCAATGGGCTTCCCTGGTGGTGCAGTGGTTGAGAGTCCACCTGCCAATGAAGGGGACACGGGTTCGTGCCCCAGTCCGGGAGGATCCCACATGCCGCAGAGCGGCTGGGCCTGTGAGCCATGGCCGCTGAGCCTGCGCATCTGGTGCCTGTGCTCCGCAACGGGAGAGGCCACAAGAGTGAGAGGCCCGCATACCGTAATGAAGAATCCCAGTCCCACATAATATTAGCAAGCCCTCACACTGGTACAATGTTTTACAGTCTGGCTGCAGTGCTGTCCAATAGAACTTTCTACAATGATGGAAGTGTTCTATATCTGTCCTGTCCAATCTGGCAGCCACATGTGACTACTGAGCACTTGAAATGCAGCCAGTGGGATGGAAGAACTGAATTTCTAATTTTATTTAATTTTAACTAATTTAAACTTAAGTTTAAAGAACCACATGCAGCTGGTGGCTACCATATTGAATGATGCAGGTGGCCCATTCCCTTTCTTCATTGCACTGTCATATCAACCCATTCCCGAATGGACAGCATTTAGTCTTCTCTCCAAAGCTGAGCACACAGTACATGTGGAAACCATATGGAGGACTTCCCCTGAGGGTTGCCAGGAGTGGGCGCAAGAGTAGGGGTCCTGGGGCCATCAGAGCTGGGCTCAAAACTTGACCTTTGATGTGGAACACCACTTCTCCAAGCCTCAGTTTTCTCATTTCTTAAATGAAGAAAATAATCAAATCCCCTGAAAGCACCTGGAGATATGGTAATAAATGGACAGCCACACAGATTCACAGCTATGCATGTGTAAACACAGAGAAACAGGTTTAAATGAACGGCCAATATAGTGAGAAGAGAGGTACCCCAGACAAGGAGCCATCTGGGTCTCTGGCCTTGTCTTCTCTTCCCTAACGTCAAGAAGATAGTAACATTTACTTGTGAATGTTTTGTAAAAAAGGCTATTAAAAAAAACAAACAAACTACCCAGCATATATTTGTTTAATTTTTCTGCCCCACATACTAAGTATCACTGGGGGCTGGAATCAATCATTCTTCTATTCATTTGTTCATTTCTTTATTTGTTCAGTGAATATTTACCAACTCCCCACCATGCTCCTGTCCCCTGGGGTCCGTCGTTCAGGAGGGGTGTCCCCAGGACTGCTTTTCACCTCTCTGACAGGAAGGGCTTCCCTCCCACCTAGCTCACACTCCTAGAAGCATCCAACCCAAACCACTGAATCTACATGGCTCCACATTACTGAAGCAATACTTTCTGAAAAGCACTGGGGGTAGAAACACCTTGATCAATCCCACCTGAAACAATAGATTTTCTCTCCTTATCAAAACTCAAGCATCCCTGAATGGCAATATTTTGCAACGTGTTTAGTGTTCAATGCATAACAGATACTAAATAGATCTAAAAAACCAGTGGTGGGGGGAACAGTCCAGATGCCTCTCAGGAGAGACCTGTACTTCAAGCTCCCTGCTTTGCCCTCTCCCAGAATATGGGGCTCATCCTATTGGCTGAACACCTGACATTATGGATGCTTAAAAACTCTCAGGCTTCCCTGGTGGCGCAGTGGTTGAGAGTCCGCCTGCCGATGCAGGGGACGCGGGTTCGTGCCCCGGTCCGGGAAGATCCCACACGCCGCGGAGCGGCTGGGCCCGTGAGCCATGGCCGCTGAGCCTGCGCGTCCGGAGCCTGTGCTCCGCGGCGGGAGGGGCCACAGCGGTGAGAGGCCCGCGTACCGCTAAAAAAAAAAAAAAACCTCTCAAGCCTAATTGCATATCTCCTCTATTTCTAAGTCACGTGGAGGCCCCTGATTACCTGTAGCAGAAAAGAGAAACTCTTCCCTGACATTCAAGTCCCTCTGCTCAGCAAATTCAGAGCCATTTCCTTCTCCTCACTCCATCTCCATTCTACCTGCCTCCCTGAGTTCCCAGGAATGCCTGGCTGCCCTGGTCCATCCTCGCTCTCCATCCTCTCTGGCCTTTCCCTCCCACCGGCTCCTCCTCCCAGACAAAGCCTCATGCCATCTTCTCTGTTCAGTCCTGAGTCACGTGGGCTGAGCCAGTCACGCGGGGTTCACTTCCAATTCTGCACGTGCACTGAATTGTGATGATCAATTTCCTGACCGGAGTCTCCCCACAGGATGTTTCTATATTTCATTTTTTTCTTTATCAAAAATAAACTTGTCCAAAGGCCTGAAATTGCTTGAAAATTGCTAGCTTGTGACTTGCCTTATAACATAGAGGGCCACCTATTACCTCCAGCCTCACCTGAGCAATCCACCTTATCTACCTTATCAATTAGCACTTATTGTGTCAATTTTCTACCCTCAACTAAACTCCAAACCCCTTGAGGGGAGGGATGCTGCCTGACACGGCTTTCACAGTCCACAGGGTGCTTTGCAGGAAATTGAGCCATGGACATTTTTTCCCATGTAATGATTAATTGACTTCATTCCCTCCACATGGAATATCAGAACAGAGAGAAGCCCTAATTTCTAACTATCTGCCAGGCATAGATCTTTGTACTAATAATCTGATAGATGTATTATCAGGTATGATCTCATTGCTTCAGTAGAAGGCAGGCATTAACCCCACTTTAAAGATAAGAAAATTAAGGTGCACCAAAGAGGAGGCATCCGTGTGTCACACATTAGCATACAACCCATGTCTGTTTAATTCCAAAAAGCACTTTTCTACCACTCCTACTACTGGCTCTCAGCACACAAAAGCCAACATTTTTCCCAAGGATTTTGTTTGAAAAGACATGTTCTAGTTAAGCAACCTCTGAAATGCAAACGCAGAATGAGTCAGGTACCTCCCCTGTGATTAGAGTTTGTGACTCCACAAAGCCACTCCTTTTCCAGAGTGGCTGAGCTGATAGCTTTGGTAGACGGGAGAAAACTTCTCCCTTCAAAATGCCGAAAGGCAAATCAAACCCGTTTGGGATGATTCCAATTCAGAGACTCTTTAAAGAGACATTCTCTCCACCAGCCAGAGCATGTCGTAGAGACACGTAGAGAAGACATGACGGGCACCCACCTGGCTGGTCAGTTGAGGCTTGTCCCTCGAGAGGGTAGGACCTGGATCCACTGCAGCTCAAAGGGAATCTGTGAGCTTCTACTTGGGATCAACAAGCGTTGCCTGCAGGAGCCCTAACCTCTTGCCTCTCAGAGCAGGCACCTTAAAGCAGAACTGGCTCCAAAGAGCAAGCAAGGAATCCTGGGTCCTGCCCCAAGGGCTGTAATCACCGTGTGGCTTTGGGCCAGTCACTTAAACTCTCTGGACCTCTATGCTACTAACAATAAAACCTGCACACGGTTAAGTGGGGAAGGAGAGCCCTGTCTAAGCCCTCTTCCAGCTCTGGTGGGGGACTTGGTGGCCTCCTCTGTATTGGTGGCTTTTTATTTTTGGCAAATTCTTCCTCCTGTATACCCAGGAAGAGAAGCCGAAAGCTCATTTTGTTGTGTTAATTTATCGCTGTTTTTGTGAAATAATAATGACAAACACTTCCAAGTGCTTTATACCTGCTAACTCATTTAATCTTCACAACAGGCTTATGGAGTAGGTATTATGGGGAAACTGAGCATGGGACAGGCAAGCATCTTGCCCAAGGTCACACAGTAAGTCTAGTATCTGGGATTTGAACCCGGGTCTGTATGACTTCAGAGAACTTGCTCTTTACCACTACATCAGTGATTCCCAAGCTTATCTGCACCTGAGAATCACCTGGGGAATCTTTGACAATTTCCAAAGCTAAGGCCTCACCCCAGACCAATTAATTCACCATGTTCGGGGGAAGGGGAGGAACCCAGGCATCAGTGTCTATGGAAGAGCCCCAGGCGATCCTAATGTGCAAAGTTTGGGGACCACTGCACCAGCTTCTAGAGTCTCCCTCTATGCTAGTGTGTGAGAGATGACATTACCAAATAAGAGAGGGAGAAGCTTCTGAAAACAGCAGACCCCAGTTTGCGCCCTGTCTCTGTCACTTGCTGGATGTGTGTACCTTCACAGTAAAGCAAATTGTTCCAAGTCTGTCCCCCACACAGCCCCAGCCCCATGCTCGTTGCTCCTTTATTAGCTCAGAGATCTTGAATGTCACCCAATTTTTCTGAGGCCCACTTTAAAGAACAGACTTGTGATTGCCAAGAGGGGGGTGGGGGAGGGATGGATTGGGAGTTTGGGGTTAGTAGATAGAAACTATTCCATATAGAATGGATGGACAACAAGGTCCTACTGTATAGCACAGGAAACTACATTCAAGACCCTGGGATAAACCATAATGGAAAAGAATATAAAAAGAATGTATATATGTGTATAAATGAGTCACTTTGCTATACAGCAGAAATTAACACAACAATGTTAATCAACTATACTTCAATAAAAAAATGTAAAATGACTTTCTAATACATATCCAACAGCATAAAGGAAGGCAAAAGAAACAAAGTGTGTGAAAGCATAGTAACACCTTAAAAAGTAAAGGGTGTTGGATTGAATATGGCACTTCACCCCAACAGTCTCAGATAAACACATACACACTCACAGTTCAGACCACACACACATCCAGCTCAGGGAGCACAAACATACACACATTTACACAGCCAGTTCAGACAATGCACACACACACACATATGCACAGAGCAATGGCTTGAAGATCCATCTGTTTCCATTTCTACACTAAAAATTAAACCTTCTCTAACAATTTAATTTTCATTTGCATTTTATAAAGAAATCATCACGCTCTCTTCTTGTCTTTTTTGCTTGATAGTTGTCTTTATTTAAGTTCAGTGAAGAAAAGGCGACGTCAGCTGAAGATGTTTTCCTAGCTAGACTGACAGTGGGTAGTGAGGGCTTTTCTCATAAATTTGCAAAATAAAAGTGTTTTCATTTTCTGGTTGCTGTTATAACCTTGCGAGAGTTAGAAATGAGAGTCTATTTTCTAACTGAAATTGTTTCCCTCAATCACAGGCACACTCTTCACACTTTTTTGGCTATTATTGTAGGGTTGCTAATGAATGCTGACCTTCTCCTAGCACTCGCAATAATGCATTCTTTTAAATACAACAGGGATGTCCTAAATCCCAGAGGGGGTTTCAAATAAGAGGATAAGGTTTGTTTTACTTGGGTGGCACCATTCATTAGAATTGTCTTTTTACCAATCAAGCTAACAGAGTAGTCCTTGTTCAGGTTTAATATTTTTATCACTGAAAGATGCCAGCATATTGTCATTCACTGTTACAGTGGCTCCTGGCTCCCTCTCTACTGGTCACTTCACCCTGAAGAATCATTCTTTTAACAACCTTTTGAATACATCCCCAATTCTAAAGCCTCCATCCTGCTAAGTGATCGTCTCTATCTCTTAAGCTTCTCTTGTCTCTATAGTTTCAATGACTCTCTGTCTGATCCCCTGTCCTACAGCTCCCATCTATCCTCCCTCTGCCACCAGAATTATCTTTTCAAGCACAGACCCAATACCATCCTTCTGATTGAAGACCTCTTTTGGTTCTCCACTGTACACAAGCAAAATCACTCACACAGACCCCTTAGGGACCTCACTCTCCTTCAAGTCCCCACCAGGCTCCTTGAGCTCCAGGCAACAAACCTTTTCAACATTCTCTGAGAATGCTGTGCTCTTTCACTTTCCGATGACTTGGTTGCTATAGTTTATTTGTCTGTATTGAGAAAGGAGGGGCAGAAATTCCTTTTTGAGCAGTTATTATGCACGTGGTATTACTGATGGGTACTCTGTATATATCATCCCTTGCCTACCCTCCTCACTTCTATGTGTCCTTCAAAATGTGAGTACCCCTACCTAGTAAAGCTCCCCTAGATGTTCTAAGGAGTATTTTTCTGTCCTCCCTGCCCACCATACCTTGAGCTGTATGATAGCACTGTGTATTAAGTCAGGTTTCTTAGCTTCAGAGCCTGAGTGGGCATTCTTTTGCAAGTAATGTAGTGAGGGAAAACTCCCAGGTAAAAGTTATAAAGATAGTGCCAGGGAAGAGGCTGTGGTTTCAGCTGAAGTCCAGTCTTAGCCCGATCTCACGGGGAGCTCTGGAGCATGAACTGTCCTGCCATGAAGTCAGGGGCAAGGCTTTTATGCCCCCTCGTAACAATTCAGTGGCTACAGGCCATGTCCTTATTGACAAGGGAGGGGGTGCCTAACCTCCTAGGCGTCACTGGGCAAGGCAACTCCATGGGCCATGATCATTTCCCGGAGAAGCATGAAGCTGTAGGCTCTTAGCAGCCAGCACTCATGGCAGATGAGGGATGGCTGTGCCAGTCTGGTAGAAGCGACCTGGTGCTTCAATTTTTTTTTCTTTTTTTTTGCATGGATCCCTTCCATAGGCCTGTAAGACCCTTGAAGGTAATGAATGTGTCTTCTTCATGTTAAATCCCAAGCGTCTAGCACAATATTCTTGACACATAGTAGGAACTACATTGTATTGAATGAATGACCCGTCTATGGACTACCTACACTTACCAGAGAATGGTTCTTTGTTCTAGGAACTTAATAAGCTATTAAGCATGGTTCATAGACTTCAGAAGTTTGTCTTCTACTTGGGGAGATGGGGAATACACATGCTGAGAGCTACCATCACAAGTCTGCCTGCGGTTGTGTTAAAAGGACCTGCAAAGTATTGAGTTCCAACCATGTGTTAGGCACTGTGTCAGCTGTCACATGAGATATATTCAGAAATAAATATGTTCTTTGGCCAAAATTATTGATGAATGAACAATCACAGTCTTACCCACTCCTCTGACTTGTAAAGGAGAAAGTTCCCTGAATGCCAGATCACATCAAGGACCCTCCTGTCTTGTGAAGAATTTGGGAATTAAGCAAGAAAGAGAGAAAACAGAAAAAGCCAGAAAGACCAAATGATCCATGTACAAAAGAGAAAAAGAGAAACAGACAAGCTGTGTGGGTTACATTTGGAATCGCAAGCAGGAGAGTGAAAATGTTGAGAATTAGAATTGGGGGATTTTCAATGTGACAGTGATGGGAAAAGTGGAATTTTTAGATATCTGATGTGTATTCATTATGTGTTCTTCCTCTTTCTTTGACATTTCCTTAAGAGGATAAATAAGATGTGAAGTACTTTCTGCTACTTTTTAGTTGCTGAAATGTATTTGTTTGAATGTAACAGTATGCCAAGGCAGCATCACACCAGGCCTTGGGATTTATTTGAGTTATACACACAACACCCCATTTAATGGTTATTGAAGTCATTTTAATGATAAAATAACTGAGACTCAAAGACGGTAGATAATGCATCCAAAGTCATACAGGCATTTGATTCCAAGTTCATCAGACTCCAAATCTATACCCTGGTCATGGTGAAACAACACAGCATTCATGGTAAAGAACAAAAGCTGATGTCCACCCCATCGAACACAAACAGACTTTAGGTCCACTGTCTTAAGGACTTGGCTTTAGGTGGTCCAGAGTAGAGGAGGTTCTCTGTGGCATTAGTTAAAAGGAAAGATCTTGTGAATTGAAATGGAGCTTGAGCTGGGCCTGGAGAATGAATCCAAAATATCCATCAGGCTGGCTGATTTCAAAAACTGTCTAGGACCACTTGGTAAAGAGTAAATTGAAGATAGACATTAAGAGCAAGAAAAACAATTGCCTTGCTATTTCCAATAAAACTACATTTTTATAGTCTCAAAACCAGATTGACTGACTTCTATAGTGAAAAATTAATTCAAGACCTACCAAGATTTATTCATTTTATTTGCCTTTCATGACACCAAATAACATGTAAGACAAGATGGTTTGACTCTCTTCTCCTTGTTTTGAAGTTGTATTGATATAGCCATCAAGCTGTTATTCACAGAATCTGAAAGAAGCAGTGTTTTCCTTACTTAAACTCTCCTGTTGTTAGAGAGTCCCCTCACCTGTTCCAACAGCGTATAGTTATGTTAAGAACTAGATCCCACTTGGAAAAAAAAAGTAAATATTTTCATTCTTCAGTTGTGAGAAAAGCCCAGAGTATGGTAGAATGGTAGGACCCCTGAACTTGGAGTCAGATGCTGAGTTGGCAACTGTGTGACACTGGGAAATTATTTCATCTCTTACAGCCTTGGTTTCCTCCTCTGTAATGTGGAGGATGATTAATCCTTGCCCTTCCCACTTCATGGATGGTTAAAAAGATGAAATTAAATAATGGAAGAAAGCAGAGCTTTCTATACTGTGAACCATTGTGCACATGTAAGTGGTTATTATTAATTACAAGTTTGAATTAGAACGTAAAGTGGTTTCCCAAAGCTTAAATAATAAGCACCTAAAGAATCAAGAGGAGAATCTGTGCCTTTATTCCTATCCTCCTCTTGATTCTTTAGGTGCTTATTATTTAAGCTTTGGGAAACCACTTTACATTCTAATCCAAACTTGTAATTACTAGAGAATGGACCTGAGGATATAGGGAGGGGGAAGGGTAAGCTGTGACAAAGTGAGAGAGTGGCATGGACATATATACACTACCAAACGTAAAATAGATAGCTAGTGGGAAGCAGCCGCATAGCACAGGGAGATCAGCTAGGTGGTTTGTGACCACCTAGAGGGGTGGGATAGGGAGGGTGGGAGGGAGGGAGACGCAAGAGGGAAGAAATATGGGGACATATGTATATGTATAACTGATTCACTTTGTTATAAAGCAGAAACTGACACACCATTGTAAAGTAATTATACTCCAATAAAGATGTTAAAATTAAATAAATAAATAAATAAATAAATAATCTACAAGGATATACTGTACAAAAAAAAGAATCAAGAGGAGAAATATTTATAGAAAAGATGTTTGCTTTCCCTTGCATGAATTATCAATTGCTCTCATCTGGTGTTTTAATTAATAAGGTGTGTGATTTTTTAATTTAAATAAGATTAAGTCTCTGGAAAGAATAATAGCAGAAGAACATGAATTATGGAATTAAAAAAAAATCCCCAACAATGGTCAAGATGAAGTGGTTATCTAGAGACAGAAAGATTCTTGTTAATTTCTTGGAGGAGACTCTTGATTAGCTCTATTGTTAAGGGTGCATTTTTTTTTCCTCTTGAGATAAGATTCACTTATTTTCATATTCCTTTTAGGACCACATGTCTTTTCCACATTCCAATGCATTTTTTAAGCATTTCCTTGTTATGTTCCATGGCATGATTAGGAAGCAAATGGGGAGAACAGTGAAGTATATGCTTGTCCCAGAAAGAAGCTGGAGGAGTTCCCTGAGGATCCTGCCTAAGCTGGGGATGACTCACCAGGTCACCAGGTCAGAAGTCTGGGAATCACCTTTCTCACTAGAAAAGAGTTCTAACTTCCTGCTCTCTCCAGATTCCCTTCCATCTTCTCCATTCCTACTTTCCCAGCCTAATGAAAACCCTCCCAACCCTGTAAAGACATTTCAATGTTCTTCCAAAGATGTCCTGTCTCCAGCCTAAGCATCCCAGCCTCTGCTGCATACACCCATCAGAGATCCTGCAAAAGTCCCATAGAAAGACTTCTACTACCTGCCAACATGAATAATACAGACCACATTTAACCTCCTCACCACAAGATATAGGAAACAATAGTTTTAGTCACATTGACATGATCAAAAAAAAAAATGCAGGGACCCCTGGACTGTGGGCAATAAATAATGTGAACTCTGCAGTTTCCCCAGTTTACTGCTCAGAGTTTTCAGAACATGGGACTGAGGCAGAACCCAGGGGTCTTCCTGAGTTGAAGCAACAGAGCTGGGAGGCCAGTGGGGTCAAGATGCTAGGGTTTGTGGGGCAGAGTAGCAGAAATGTGAGAACTACAGGGAGAGAAAAATTCTGAGAAGGGTCTCCTTCTAGCCTTGAGTAGAGTACAGATGATTGTATCCATGTGAGGAAACTACCAAAGGTTGGGGAAAGAACCACCTGAAAACATTAGAGGGACCAGTTCTTGGAACTTACCAGGAATAATTTCTGTTCCCACCAGCCAGAGTGGAAAACTCATAATTCCCAGGGTATTGGATAGGATGCTCAGAACGGTTTTACCTCAGTAGTCGGGAAATGAGTTCTAGACTAAAGACTGCTCTGGACCCAACCTAACAAAGCTTCAAAGCAAAGTTCCAGGACTCAAGCTTTTTCCAAGTAACTTAACCAGGTCCTAGAACAAAGTTCAAAAATAATTATTCAAATACAAAAATACCCAACCCCCAACAAAGCTAGATTCACAATGTCTGGCATTCAATTAAAAAAAAAATGACTAGGCATGCAAAGAAGCAGGAAAAATAAGTGATAACAAGAAAAATTAATCCATCAAAATTGACCACAGAAATTACATGCACAAAAGAATTAGAAGACGAGGATATTAAAACAGCTATTATGACAATATTCTTTATGTTCAAAAAGTTGAGACACAGAAGATATAAAAACGGCCAAATCAGACTTCTAGAGGTGAAAATTACAATGTCTATGTACCCTTTGACTTAGGGAACAAAGCTTCAGTTATGCAAAATGAATAATTCCTGGAGATCTTCTGTATAGCATAAGGTCTATAGTTAATAGTACTATATGGTATACTTAAAATATTGCTAAGAAGGTAGATCTTATGTTAAGTATTCCTATCACAATTTAGAAATAATAATAATATAATAATTAGGGAAAAAGGAAAATTTTAGAGGTATTGGATATGATTACGGCATAGATTGTTGTCATTGTTAATAAGTATACGGATGTATACTTATTTCAAAATTCATCAAGTTTAGTATATTAAATATGTACAGTTTTTAATATGTCAACTATACCTCAGTCAAGTGGCTTAAATTTTTTTTAAAAAGAGGATATGAAAACTATAATGTCTAAACCAGAACATACACTGAATAGGATCAATAAAAGATTAGATATTTCTGAAGAAAATATGACTAAACTTGAAGCCCAAGTAATAGTTTCTAGAATGAAACACAGAGAAAAAAAGATGGGAAAAAAATAGAAGTAAGCATCCATGAGCTGTAGGATGACTTCAATCAGTCTAATGTTTTTGCAAGGAAAGGGAAAGAGGCTGTATTCATTCTTTATACTTGCATAAGCAATAACTCCAAAACTTAACCCAAGGCAGCATTTATTATCTCATACAGTTTCTGAGGGTTAAGAATCAGGCACACTTAACTGGATGGTTCAGGCACAGGGCCTCTAATAAGGCTGCATTTGAGCTGTTAGCCCAGGATATAGTCATCAAGCTGAGGGAGGATTCACTTAAAGCTCACTCCTGTAGTTGCTGGCAACCCTATGCAGGACGTCTTCTCAGTGATGCTTGAGTGTCCTCACAACATGGTAGCAGGTTTCTTCCAGATCAAAGAAAGAGAACAAAACAGAAAGCACCGTGCATTTTATAATTTAATCTTGCAAGTGACATACCATCACTTCTCCTATGTTGTAGCGGTCCATGGCAGAGCATGGGAAGAGACCACACAGGAAGGTGAATATCAAGAGGTAATGACCATCGGGGGGTGTCTTAGAGGTTGCTCACCACAAGGGCTCAGGAAAATATTTGAAGAACCAATGGCTGAGAAAATTTTTTGATTTGATTAAAACTGTAAGCCCACAGATCCAAAAAGTTTGACAAACCCCAAACACAAGGAATATGACGAAAACCACACCAAAGCCCATCATAAACACATTTTAAAACTGGTTATAAAGAGAAAAATATTGAAAGCAGCGAGAGAGTTTACTATACTCCAAAAGAGTGGCTAAAACTTATAAGATGGATCATACCACGTGTTACAGAACATTTTGGAACAACTGGAACTCTCACATCCTGGCAATGGGACTGTACAAATGAAACCATTTTGGAAACAGTGTGGCAGTTTCTTAAAATATTGACTACATACCTATTGCATGAGCCAGACATATATTACCCAAGAGAAAGGAAAGCATATGTCCACATAAAGACACAATGTTTATAGCAGCTTTGTCATAGCTAAAACCTGGAAACAACTGTTATATCCATTAGTAGATGAATGGGTAAACAAATGGTGGTATATCCACGTGATGAGATCCTACTCAGACACAAGAAGGAAAATGGTACTGAAACTTTCAACGATGGGGATGAATCTCAAAAGAAGTATGCTGAGTGAAAGAAAACAGACACAAATCAGTAAAGTGACCAAAAATACATCAGCAGTTACCTGAGGGTGGAGCCAGTTACCTGAGGGAGAGGTCAGAGGGGGATACTAAAAAGCACATGGAGGAAGCTTTGGGGATTATGGTGATGTCCATTATCTTGGTTGTGGATGGATGGCATCCCTGGAGGATGTCAAAACTCATCCAGTTGTACACTTAAAAACTGTACAGTTTAACTGTGTGCCAATTAAACCTCCATAAAATTGTTAAAAACAAAAACCACACCCAGGACAGCCCTATCGAGTCCAGGTTTTTCCTTTCAGTGACATCCTATAGCCCTGCCTCTCCTTCCACCATCTCTCTGCCCTTCCCACCACTGGAAATCTCTTTCACCTCGTCCCCAGCCCCCTCCACTGAACTCTTACGCACCTAACACCCTATATCTAGTTTCATTCTGCAAAATAGCCTCTGGTCTTCTCCTCCCTTCTCCTCTCTTCTCTTTGACCTGTAACAGTGATGTGTTCATAGCTTTCTTGTGCTTCTGGCAGCCTCCCTATCTTCCCCCCTCCTCTGTGGGTAATTAGAGCAAAGCTTTTATTCATTATCATTATTGTCATTAGCAGGACTCATTGTAGTAGCAGTATTTATTTCTGTTCCTGCAGTGCTCAGCACAGTATCAGATATTTCACAGTAGGAGCAAGGGATGTTTTTGAAATAATACATGAAAAAAGATGATTTGGAGAATTCACCTGTTGCAGAATATGTCTGCAATGGACTGAATGTTTGTGTCTCCCCGGATTCTTATGTTGCAGTCCTAAACACCACTGTGATGGTATTAGGAGGCGAGGTCTTTGAAGGGTGATGAGAGCATAAAGGTGGAGTCCTCATAAATGAGATTAGAACCCTGGTGAAATGGTTCACAGAAAGATCATTCTTTTCACCATGTGAGGATACAAGGAAAAGTCGAGAGTCTGCATGCAGGAAGAGGGCTCTCACTAAAACCCAACCTGCGGGCCCCTGATTTCAGATTTCCAGCCTCTGGAACTTCTGTTGTTTATAAGCCACCCAGCCAGTGGTACTCTGTTGGAGCAGCCTGAATGGACTAAATGTCTTACCCCAGACGTCCTCAACTCCACCGATGGAGAGGTAACAGTTAGATTCTTGTGGAGAAGTTAACAGGATGGACTGTTTATGTCCTACTCTTCTCAATGAGATCACAGGTCAGGACAACCTAGAGGTGGCAATTCTTCATGTATGAAGGTGCTGGCAAGGGGAGAGGGGATAGAAAGAGAGAAAGAAGGTGAGGGAATCAGGTTCTGTCTTCTCAAGGCAGCTTCACACAATGCTATCTCATCTTCAAAACAGGTTAGAAAGATGTTATTTACATTCATTATGTCTATGTTTAGCCTGCTGGTGGTGAGAAGGGCTATGTTTATGGGGTTCATAGTAAAACTTTAATCTGATAGGCCTACCTTATGCTCCTGCTTTCGTTGTGATGGGAAAAAAATGAGAATTCCTTGGATCCATTCACCCAAGGAGGTCACAGGACTTGTTCCCTTACCTTTTCTCTAGGAGTGACTCTAGACTGCATTTTAGGACAGAGACATGCTCGTGAAATATTCAGGAGCTAATGTCTCCCCACTCTCCCCACTCCAGTTCTCTCTTTTTCTCAGAGTTTAAATAATGAACAGGTGAGAAAGGTACAGGAACACTGTCTGCAAGTCTCCTTTGAAATCTTTCCTTGCACTGTGTTGTTTTGTTAATTTGTTTGTTTGTTTGTTGTTATTGTTGTAAATTTGTCTTGTTTTCTTTTTTTTAATTGAAGTACAGTTGATTTATAACATTGTACTAATATTAGGTGTACAGCTATGTGATTCAGTTATACACACATACACACACACACACACACACGCACACACACACACACACATATATTCTTTTTCAGATTCTTTTCCCTTATAGGTTATTACAAAATATTGAGTATAGTTCCCTGTGCTATACAGTAGGACCTTGTTGTTTATTCATTTTATATATAGTAGTGTGTATATGTTAATCCCAAACTCCTAATTTACCCCTCCCCACCCCCTTTCCCCTTTGGTAAACCTAAGTTTGTTTTCTATGTCTGAGAATCTGTTTCTGTTTTATATATATATCAGTTCATTTCTATCATTTTTTTTTAGATTCCACATGTAAGTGATATCATATGACATTTGTCTTTGTCTGTCCGGCTCACTTCACTTAGTATGATCATCTCTAGGTCCAGCCATGTGGCTTCAAATGCTTGCCCAGAGTTCATTGTTATCTACACTCTGGCACAGTGGACAATTTGGCCACTGAGAGTGAGGAAGACAGAGTACCAGGTAGTGAGCATCAGGCTGTCCAGGCTGGGTCCAGGCCACTCATGGAGGCCAAGGATGGAGGCCAGGAAGGCCGAGGTGGAAGATTACTCTCCAGCAAGCACTTTCAGGAAGTTTATAGCTCATTGAGGCATCTAAGCACATAGCTCTCCTTCAAGACTCCAGCTTTTCCAGAAAAGAAAGGGCAACTTATGAGTTTGGATTCAAAATAAATGCAGGCCACTGGAAATCAGTAGTTAGGCCCCTAGATTCACATCAAGTATGAGATGAGATGAGTGATTGTATTTTCTGTGGGGAAGTAGAAAAGAGAATTTTTTTTTTATTTTGAATTATGGAAATCTTCAAACATACACAAAAGTTGTGGGGGAAATCATAAAATCTCTCACTTACCCATCACTTCGTTTCAACAGCGATCAAAATTTTATTTTTTTTAATACGAGAGAAAGAGGCAAAATATATGGTTACATATCACAGACATGAGGAGGTTGGAGGGAGAATGGTGTGGATAAAGTGACCCTGGGTTTGGATTCAAAGACCTCTCCTCCCTCCTGCATGCTATGTAACCAGGAGAAGCATCCTTAACCTCTGGTCCACTTCACTCCCTGTCAGAAAAGCATGAATGAGGATTTCTACATAGCAGAGTCATAGACAAATCCGTTGGGGAGCAGAGAACTAGTCATAGCGTAGGGGCTCAGTAAGCAGTGACGTTTTCCTATAGTTACTGTACTTAAAGGCATCAGGCAATCATGCCCAGAAGACAGGCAGGAAATTATAACTCAGGCCAAGTTGGGACAAAGGCCTGAATCAGATACATGTGGGATTCTTCCAATATGTTCTCTTGGAAACAAGTAATCAGTGACAAAAAAAGAAGACACCTCAAAGTCATGCAGTCGCCAATAAAGTAGATGCATTTCAAACAGCAGCAAAAGAGGAAGACTGCAATGGAATTTGTTTCCTTTTTCTTCCAACTTTATGGTGACTAGTTAACCACTTACTGCCCCTCTATGGTGTCTGTAGTGTGAAACCCTACACACATACTGTCTAGGCAAATGGTTCTCAACTGAGGGCAACCATGACTTCCAGGGGATATCTGGTAATGTCCAAAGACATTTTTGGTTGGAGACAGCTTTGACTGTCATGATGCGGCAGGAGGGTGTTTCTGGCATCTAGTGGGTAGAGGCCAGGAAACATCCTACAGTGCACAGGACGCCCACCCCCAACAAGTGACATTAACCCCAAGCTTGAGAAGCCCTGGGCTGGCCCAAAAGAGGCCAAGATTTGGGGTCAGACAGAATTGCACTGATCCCGGCTCTATGGTTTGTAAGCTTGACACTGTTCTGTAAATGTCCCCATCTGTAATTTGGGAATGATGATGCCTCACCCAAGGTCTGTCTGCTTAATCAGAGACCATCTATGGCAAGTGTGGATTTTTGTTCCTGACACACCTAGGCACTTAATAAGTGGTAGCTATTGTAATTGTCCATTGATTACTGTAGTTTCTGACATTGTGACTAATAATACTCAATTTCTTTTTTAAGAATCTTGACATGCCAAGTGAAGAAGTAGGTCCTGGGAGGAAACAAATACGGCCTTGAGTGAATCATGCTGTTCTGTCCTATAAGCTGGGTATGAAAGGTAAGAGGTTTTCAAGGGAAAGTATATTCATAAGAGCACTGGATGTGGGCTCAGTTATGAGTAGATGGGGCTCTTTTGATTGGGAAATGGGAAAAGTAGATTTTTGTCTATTGACATGACACTACTGACATTGGGGGCAAATAATAATAATGATAACAGTAGTAGTTATCATTGTTATTAGTTGTTGTATGGGTTGCCCTGGACACTACAGAATGTTAAGCAGCCTCCCTGGTCTCTACCTTCTAGATGCCCATAGCACCCCCAAACCCTCATCATAACCTGTCTCCAGACATCGCCAAATGTCCTCTGAAGGAATTCGAGAACTATTGATTTGGATCAATGATGGCAAATGCAGAGTAGTATGCCAACAGTCTCTGTCCCTTCACCCTCCACCCTATCCATCCCTAAAGTAGATGTCACTCTTGAATCATGGCCCCTATGCCACTGAGCACAGATCTGGAAATCTTGTCACCAGCGCACCAGACAGCCATCACGGATCAATTCCTTTGAAACTACTTACTAATTTAGGCTCTCCCATCTGTACCTTAACTTACTTCTCTGCAGTATTTTAAATACCATTTACCTCTTGGTAAAGTCCCCTGATTTTTTCTGAATCAGACATCCTCAAACATCCACGTCTATCATTTTACTCGTTCATCTTCGACCTTCTTTCCGTACGCTGGGTATCATTAAGTTACTTTCTCAGAGCTTCCTGAATTTCTCTTCTGTTGATTAAAATGCAGGCTTTCTCCAAGATGGAAGTGTTTGTCATTATTTTTCAATATTAATGTTATTGTTTTTCTGAAGCTTCTGTTGTTCCGTAATTCAAGGATCCCTTGTCGAATCCCATATGTAGCGTGTTTATTAGATGTAATATTTTATCTCTCGGACTCAGTGCCTGACACTATCATTTCCATCTTATTTCAATAAAAATGATCTCCTTCCTTGCGATTCTGACAGGAGCTAATGGTTTTCTTTATCACAAGAGAAAGTAAGAGTGGGACAGTGCTAAAAGACAAAATGAACTGTATATATTTTTGCCTTAATTCAATTTAGAGCATAAACTCCAATCTTAGCAAAGTAACTTCATAACCAAAAAAAAATTAAAGCCACTGTGAAAGGCTAGTGGTCTCCAGGGTTTTTTTTTTTTCTTTTTTGAATTTGCAGATTGTAGGTTTGAAAAACAATATCTAAACAAAACCTTGTGGAAAAAGAAGGCACCCACCACAAATGCTCAAATGACTTCTGATTTTCCTTCCTTCTTTCTGCCTTTTTTCTTTTTGGTGTGTGTGTTCCAGGGTCTTGGTGTGGTTGGTAGGATTTCTACCAATGTAGCTAAATCAAGTTCTAATAGAATCCAGTATGACCGTCATTGACAGAAGCACAATATTGGTTGTTTGATAAGATTTATTTTCTGCATGCAAATTCCAAGTGTATTCTGTCTAGCTTTATAGACTTATTAGGAAAAAAAATAATATATTCTATACACAGTTACATTACGAACATTCCAGCAGGGAGCTTCATAGCAAATGTCAAAAAATTGTGAAAATAAAGACACTTAAAAAGTGCTACCTAGATAGTACGTATGAATGAAGATATGGGACAAATTTTGAAATTCTTATAACTGCCACTACTTGGATTTGTCTTGATCAGGAAGGAGACTGGACAGCAGGAGGTCACCCACTGTTGTAGTGATCCATCGGCATTTGTGTGGAGGACTGACATCTTTGTATGGCTCTGATCATGAGCTCTGGTAATAGGGAAACTTGGGTCAGGATCCTGGGTCTGCCACTCCTAGCTGTTTAATCCTGGCAAACATGTCTTAGCCTGGGAAAGTGTCTGATCCTATAGAATGAGGACATGAGAATGTAACCCCTCAGCAGACTGTCTGGATTAAATGGCACGTCTGAACAGTGTTTAGTTTGTGCCTGGTACAGGGTGAGGACTCAGTTCGTGGCAACTCCACTTTTACTCTGTTATCCTTGTTTCTGTCTTTGGTCAACATGGTTACATTCAGCCCTGAGGGCTCTGACTTTCAGCAGACTGGGAGGCTCCATGCAAATGTCCTATATTCACGGTACTCCCAAGGTGCCTACTGGTATCCTGTCTTGTGGAAGGTGCTGTAGGGAACTCAGAGTTGGGTTTGACATGATCTCTCACTCCCAGCGGCTCATTAGAACTTGGGAAGGGGGATGGGGGGAGACAGGGCAGGGGAAGTGCCTGTCACACCAGCAGTTGCATATTGATGGCTGTCTCTACTTTGACACAGAGTGCCTTGCTGCAATCTGACGTGCTATGGCTTAAGTAGAAGGGCTATTTCAAACAGTGTGAGCCCCTCTAGGGCAAGGCACGGGCCATTTCTGATTCACTGCCGCATCCCCAGTGTGCAGCACAGAGCCTGGATCATTCATTCATGTGTTTCTTCAGCAAAATGTAGCAGGTACTGGTGGGGATGCAGTGATGAACAAGGCATATTTATGATCCCTGATTCCATTGACCTTGCATTTTACTTAGGGCAACAGATAATAATCAGACTCTAGCATCACATTAGGCAAGATATCTAGCAGAGACCCTTGAAACATGGGTGATGCTCCAAAAGTGTTTGTTGAATGAATAAATGAAAGTGAAAAGATACATGTACACAAAGACAATTCAAGTAGACAGTGTTGTAAGCAAAGCACACGGGATGCTGTGAGAGCTTATAACAGGAGGAAATGAATTGATATTGGTATGATGGAAGCTTCTAGAGGAATGATAAAGGGTCAGAGTTTTCTACTGAGTTGGTACACAGGGCTTCTGGTGAAAACTTCCCTTCAGCTAGGCTGTGGTTCTTCCAGCCTTTCTACTATATATTTTCTTCTTCTTGCATTATAAACTCTGTTTTGTTTGAGGTGTCTGTCATCTGGGTGTGCAAGCAGAAATGTAAAGCTCTGCCCATTGAGAAGGCAAGGATTAAAAGTATAGATATTATCCTTCTTTGGGAGCCAGTTTTCTCTAGAGGGATCCCTTGAGAGACCTGTCCAATGGAAATTCTCCCAGTGAGGTCACACTTGGAAATATTAACACATTCCATGCCTCTGCTCATTTATCCACTGATTCCACAAGTAATAACTGTGTTCTTCCAGGTGCCAAGCTCTGTGCTAGATCTCGGGCTACAAGGAGAGGAAAAACAGACAGGACCCTCACACCCCATGGCTAGGATGGTTCTGAAGCCTGAAGTCCTCCTCTGTGCAAGTACTCTGCTCAGGAAGGACATGCTAGGAAGATTAAGACACAGCCTCTGTTTGTAGCATTGTCTGGTTCTGTGATGGAGACAGAGGCATTCACATCTGAATTCAATACACCAAGATGGCTACAATTTTTGCCACAGTCCCTGGTTTGCCTCTCACTACAAATGACCAAGTTGGCTAGTGAGATAAAAAACTGGGTGGGTTCTTTGCCATTATTATAACAAAAGGCAACAAGGAGAAACCAGTATGGGTTTGTGCATAGAGATGCACAAGAGCTGTGTGCCACGTCAATAGAGCTAGTGTGCTGGGTACCACCTGGTGTCCCTGCAGGAAACCCACGTGTGTCCATCCCTCCCAGCACAGCCTGATCCTTAATAGGAATCTGTGTTTAGGATGAGATTCACTTTAGTGAATGAATATCTGCTGACATCTAGTAAAACTATCCAAACGTAGTTCCAGGCACTGAGAAGACACAAAAGAAATAAATTCAACCCTGACCTCAAGAAGCTCCCAGGCTAGTCCATCCACTGACCACAGGCAAACTTACTCCCTGACGCTTCTGACCTTCTGACCTTTAGTCCCCAAGACTAAAATAGCAATGGTGACCTCACACAACCATCGTTTGTTGATGCCTACAATGCGCCTTGTCTTTCTATTTTCTCCTTACAACCCTTGCATATTCCTGGCTGTGTGACCTTGGGCAAGTTACTGCCCCCACCCAGCCTTAATTTATTCATCTGTATAATGGACAGAATAATAGTTCTTACCATATAGAGTTGTGAGGAGGACCTGTGATATAATGAAATTCTTAGCACGATGTCTGGTACGGGTAACCACAGGTCCCTATGGGTAAGCATAAGGCCCCTGTTAATGATTTAGCTTTTTATAATGGCATCACACCAAGAGACAAGAGTCTAGAAAATTCCAGAAGAGCATGGGGAAAATTTAAATGGCAAAAAGAAGAGAGCATATGGAGAGCTTGCTATTAGAATATGTAGGAATTTAGTGGCTGTTCTGCATTTGAAAACTCCAATTCCAGTTGTCTTGGTGGGGATCTAAGCAGCGGTGTCTCTTTTTTAAAAAGCTTTACAGGCAGGACTAAAACATTTGGCTTGCCTTTCAAGAAAGTTTTTGAGAGCTGGTACTGTTTACCTATGTGTCCCATTTATCTACACTGTGTATTCTAGAATAAAAGAAAAGAGAAAAAAAAAATAATAAGGGAGAGCAATGGAGTGGAATAGGTATTTAAAAAAAGGGAAAATGAAGTTTATGAAAAAACATTAAAACCAATTCAATTAAATAATATTCTTCTGCAAAACAGTTACATATAAACTGTCATTCCATCTCTAGTGACCTTGGCATTCTTCAATCTTTGTCAAACATTTCATAATAATTTTCTCTGTATATTACTAAGATCACAAAATATGTACTCTATGTAATAGTTTTATTACATATTTTAATATAATTTTACAGTCATTTATTTTCCCCTAAAATATAGTGTGAAGGGGAAAAAACTATTGATCCCTCAATTATTTTTCCATTTTCTTTTGTCCCAACCATCTAGATACAACCAAATGAAACATTCTCAGAAAAATCATCAGCCCAGTACCTTGATGATATTCCTAGGTACATGTGAGTCTTGGATTTATTAATTTATGGACTCTTTGGATTATACTGAAAGACGCATGCTCAGTGTCCAATTTTTCTCTATTTGCAAATTTATGTTCAATGCAAAATGTAAACTGATTTATGTTCAAAACAATGGATAAACTGAAGACCTCATTTCCCCTACAGTGTTCATGTATAAATTTATTAAGGTAACTCCCTTCCCCCCACCCCATTGATACTATTTGTTACACAAAAAGGGAGCTGTCTTCTGCATATTTCCCATCTTCATTGACTTGGTGCTTCATCATTTACTGAATGTCTGTGAGTTGAACAAGAAGGACAGAAATGATGTGAAATCCATCTTTTTTTTTTTCTTCTTTTTGCTTGGCCCAATAAACATCAGCACAAATGGAGAGAGGGAGAAAGAGAGGCATAAACATGCAAGAGGGCAAGAGGAGAGGGAGAAGAAGAAAAAAATGGGAGATGGGAGAGACACCAAGGGAGAGACAGAAAGCAAGCAAGCGTGTGCCAGGAAGGAAAACACCACTGCTGTAGTGATGGATAACTGAAGTGAAGGTGTCAGGATGGTATTATGTAAATTACCAAGACAGCCAAGCCATGCACTGATGATTATAGAGGATGTGAGCAATGTTGTGGTCCCCAGACACTTGTGTGCCTTGTTATTTTTCTTCCCTCCAACTACCCTTGGGGTGGATTCTTCCTGACCCTGGTCCTTGGGAAAATAAAAAAAAGAAAATGAAAAATCCTCTCCAGGAGAAAACTTCCCCTTCACCCACATGCATATCTCAGCTCCCCCAGCCAAGAAATTAAAAAAAAAAGAAAAAGAAAAAGAAAAAAACTGGAGGGAAGGATGTGACATGTCTCTCCACGGAGGCTCCCCCTCCCTGGATGCCAACCAGACGTCTTCCAACTGCCTTTTGTTTAGATCAGTGAAGCATTTGGCTTCATCAAGCACCTTGATTGTGCCTTAGTTTCAAGGACAGCAACTAAAGGAGAGAAAACAGGCAGCAAAGAGAGTGGCTCTGAATACACAAGATGGTGAGAGGTATCATTATATAGATATACACCCCCATGGTAATGCATATTTTTAAATATGCTAATTTTATACCATCTGCATTCTTATTGGGGGATGAGAGCTGGATTCTACCCATGGACTTTGTTGATTATGGGTGAGGGTTTACCAGCTCAGAGCTGAAGGTTTTCTAGACAACTTTGCCATTTGTAGCCTCTTTCCAAATTAAAAATATGAAATGAACAAAGAATTCCCCCAGATAATACTCAATGTTATTTGATGCTCATTCATTCATTTATTTACTCATTGGTGGATGAAATATTTATTGAACTACTCATTGTAAACCAGGCCCTCCACAAAGTTTCAGGACCACAGATAATAATACCAGATAGTTCTGGGCTCTGTGGAATCATTAGCCTAGTGGGAAGTACAAACATGTAAAGAGGTAATTACAGAACAGCATGATCTGAGCCTTAGTAGAGGTGCTGTGATTATTGGAAAGAGTCGTGGTCCCTCCCACCAAGGACACATTTTCCTGTCTTGCCTCTCCTTTTAGCTTGTCAGTCCTTGGAGTTAGATGATCATAACTATCACTCCAGTTCAACCCCAGGGCCTACACCCATGGCATAGTCAGGAATCAGCTGATTTTAGGAATATGAGCGTATCTTATTATTATTTTAAAAAGTGATGTTAGCTCATGAGATGTCATAAGCTAAAAGTTTAAATATCAGTCTAGTTCAATTACTCTTCCTTTTCCTCTGCCCACCTTCATAAACAGCTGCCACATCTCTGTGATGTGAGGTAGGGACACCACAGTGAACAAAGCAGATGGACACAACCATCAGGAAGCCTACTGCCCAGTGAAGAAAAGAGTCAAATAACTGTATGTATTCACAAGCACACACTGTGATGAGATTTGGAAGGAAAAATAGGGTTTGCTCATGAAAGTCTCCTGAGACCTTATCTAGTCTGACTGTCAAGGAAGCTTTGGAGAAATAACAGTCCAGCTGAGATCTCAACATAAATAAGAGTTTATTTGGTGAACAGGAGGAGAACAGGTATGACAAGTACCTGGGGCAGGGCATCATGGGCTAAGGCCCTGAGGTGGGCAGGACATAGTAAACTCAAGGAATTGAAAGAGAGCCATTTGGCTGGTACAAAGAGAAAAGGAGAGAGGAGGAAGGTGAGGCTGCAAAGGCAGGAGATGGCCAGGTCGCACAAGGTTCGAGTCTCACTAAGGGGAAGCTCCTTAAAGGTTTTAAATAGTCAGATGTGTGTGGATCATGGATGATAAGGTGAGGATCCCAGGTGAGAAAACTCAATGGAAAAAAACAGTAATGTGACTGTTGGCATCTTGAAAACATGGGTCACCAGATCTATCCTGACATTGGCAAAATGGAGAGGAGTAGACAGATTCAGAATATTTTTTCAGTGCATGAAAGTGACCAGAAGTAGGCCAGTGGTTGAATTGGGGAGGGGCAGCTAGGGAGAAAGAGATTTCAAGAATAATTTCTAGATTTCTTGTCCATCCCATTGGATAAATGAGTCATTGGCAGAGCACATCATGAAAGCATACTCATATATTAACAATTTAAACCAACCTACAGTATCCCGGCTAGATCTTCAATTGGCCTCTCTGTGTCTAGAAAACACTTGTCATACTTCTCCATGTCAGGCACATTTCTAACTTTGGATGGAGTACCTGGTATATTTGTAGTGTGGAAAGGTGAGATTGTGCCTCTCATCTCTCCTTGCCTCAATCAGCCTGGCCTCCAAGATTGTCCAACAAGATGCAGAGGTCAGCATTGCCATTTCTCAAGGCACAAGTAGAACAGAGTCCCTCGCAGGACACCAGCCAAACATATGAAGTGACTTGGGATGTGGCTGAAGCTTTGTGTTTGGAGCTGGACCCCATTGATACTGTCAAGGCCCCAGACAGCTGTGTATATCAGGTTAAGAAATGTGGTTCCAGAATTTCTTGGAAATTATGTGAATCTTTACCACCAGTACTGCCCTACCACACATCCCCTAAGTTGGCCCTCCTCCTGGTGTCATAGAACTTGTTGTTTGGAAGCTGAGAGCTCAGCTATATGATCCCTGTTTTCTGGGTGCTCACATCCTAATCCTTAGCCCTTTCAAATGGAGAGGACAAACACATAATGAAAACACAACTTCCTCGTCCAGCAGACTCTCAACTCATCTTGGGACTGAGGACCTGATTTCAAGCTCAAGAAGGTCACTTACAGCTTCTAGGAGATGTACTTTCTTTGAGTCTCTCTCCTGTGGTCTTCCTTAGGACTGGGCTCAAGCTTATGATTTTGAACCCCCAGAAATCCAGATCCTTCCCCCACTCTCCTGATGGGGCATGCTCTCTGCTATCTCTCCCAGCTCACACACTGACCCCTGTGTACTCCCTGGGGTGGTACTAGCTTCACCCAGTTTTCCTTTTCACAGAGGTCAGTATGTTAAGTGTGATGCTTTAGTAAAATCTAAATTAATAGAATTCTACCTGCTCCATTATGGAAATGGACCATTTCACACTTATTCCAGAAGGTAGCATATATGAGCTTTTCAAGCTTGTTTCCATTTATTTCCAAGGGTCCCTCAAACCTTGATGAGTTTGGTGTAGCATTTTGTGCAAGGATTGGTGCAAAAATGTTCTTCAGGAAGTGTTTATCTTTTGGATTGGTGTTTGCTTTTGTTTTGTGTGAAAACCTCCACTCTAAACATTTGTCCTTTCCAAGTTCCAACCTTAAGTGCCACAGTGCTGAGAGAGACATGAATAATGTCACCACTGGGGCCATGTTACTATTATTTTTTTTCCTTTTTTCATCACCAGAATAAAAAGGCACAGAGTCAAAAGCTTTAAAAACATAGGACTTCCATACCCCCATTCTCAAACTTACCAATGTCATATTTTATCTTCTCTGAATAATGGACTTCTGGGGAAAAGGGAACAGATTTTCTTTTTTTTTTTCTGTCCACGCAGCCTGTGGGATCTTAGTTCCGCGACCAGGAATTGAACCCAGGATCTCAGCAGTGAAAGTGTGGCATCCTAACCACTGGAACACCAGGGAATTACTGGAGATCATATTTTATATTCCTTTGAATCCTCAGAACGTAGTTCACTGTCTGGCACATAGAACAAGCTCAAAAAATGATACTTGTTGTCAGGAAATCTTTCTCTTTCCTTTCCCATCCCTCAGTAGGTCCAGGGACCTGTGCTCCCCACCTCAGGGGAGGGACACAGCACGGTGAGGAACACACAATCACCAGTAAGACTTTTAGGATTCTGTTTTCTTAATGCTCAGAGGTTGCAAAATGGCATCCCCCAGGCTGCATCAACCCTGCCGTCATGTCGTTTGATCCTTTTAACATTTTAATAAAGAAATATCAGGGCTTCCTGGTGGCACAGTGGTTGAGAATCTGCCTGCTAATGCAGGGGACACGGGTTTGAGCCCTGGTCTGGGAAGATCCCACATGCCGCGGAGCAACTGGGCCCGTGAGCCACAACTCCTGAGCCTGTGCGTCTGGAGTCTGTGCTCCGCAACAAGAGAGGCCATGATAGTGAGAGGTCCGTGCACCACGATGAAGAGTGGCCCCCACTCGCAACAACTAGAGAAAGCCCTCACACAGAAACGAAGACCCAACACGGCCAAAAATAAATAAACAAACGTGGGGTTAAAAAAAAATCGTTTAAATAAAAGAAATATCACATAAAAAATGATACTTGAATGACAGTAATAGTACAAACAAACTACTAATACGAGATAACTTTTAAAAGAAAACTTATTTGACAATGTTATTACCATTATTATTAGCTGCTCACTATATGCCAAACACTAAATGTCTTATATGTATTATCTCATCGAGTCCTCACAGTCACCTATGATCAACCCCATTTTCCAGATGAGAACCTTAAGGCCTAGGGTTGTTAGATTATTTATCCAGGTTCACAGAGCCAGTTAAGTGTTACAGCCAGGATTCAAGGAAAATGTCCTTGCCTCCAAAGTCTGAGATCTTAAGCACAATGCCGTGCCTGAGCAACGTCTTCTTCATTATCTCTTATTAACGTAATTTGTTAATTAGAATCCTGTAACAATGCATGTTAGTTACTATCAGCCATAGCTAAATGCGTAGCATTAAATTTATGAAACATTCTGAAACAGGGAAAACTTGAGGGAAGATAGAATTAGAGAGCGCCTTTGAGAAACTCAATGATGAAACCTGTGGAGGCAAAAAAGGAATCAAAAAAATATATATTCAAGAAGGGGGAAACAAATAAAGCAACTGGAAGTGAGCACTGAGTCCATTTAACTAAAGAATTCTGACCATACAGCTGAAGGAGTCATCATGGCAGAGCGGTATCACCCAACACTTGACAAATTACAAGGTACCTAACAAAAATATATAGAAGAAAGAAAAGAGTTGAGAAAGCTAAGGTGATTGTTTTTGTCTCGTATGGGAAAGAGTTAACCAAGGTTTCCTAAAATTGATACGTAATTAAATAGGAAAAAATGGCTCCAATACTTTAATATTTTGGAAGGCCTGTTCAAAGGAAATAAACTAAAAACAAATAAAAGTTAGGTTCACAAAGATTTTCATGGAAGGATTATTAGTACTAAAACAAGGAGAATAAGGAACATCCAAACAACCAATCACAGAGCAAAGAATAATTAAATTCTGGTAGAATGAAATGATAATGGTGAAAGCTATGCTGCAACATGGAAAATCTTACGTTATTAATGAAAAATGAGAAGAGCAAAATGCCTAATTATGTGCCCACCATCTTTGAAGCGCATGAAAAGTTGTACGCATAGAGAGAGAAAGTTTACATAACACCCCACCCCCTCCTCCATGTATATACCTTCCAGGAGCTGGTGGTAGCCTTCCGCTTCATATTTTTTCTGCTTTATTTTCTAAATATTCTGAACTGAGCTTGATGACACAAGCATCCACAGCATATAGCAAATTTCCAACCAGCATTTTTTAATGAATGGATGAATGAATGAATGGGTTGTTGTTTTGTTTAGTTTAGTTTTGTTTTTCTCATTCTGCTCTTGCCACACTGCCTGGTAAACCCGGAACCCAGTGGCTTTCCAATCTCCCTCTAAACATTTTCTGAGCCTCCTCAGTGGTTCAGTGAATGAGTGCTTTGCTTTCCAAGACTGCCACATGCCTTCTCCAGCTGGAAAAACAGGTCCTTTTCAAGGAAATAATTTTATGGTCTTAAAGCTCTCCATCCAAATACGGTACGGCAGTATTAGACTGTACAACCATAGTGGTCAGATAGAAAGTCCATAAATTTTGCTATTTTAATTTTGTTTTCTAATTTTGCTATTTGTTAATTTCGTTTAATTTTGTTATCCAGCCCCTGATCCTTGTAGAATCAGGCATAAAGCATGAAGGACATGAAAGAGACGAGTTCTGTTACTTAATGTAGTCCCTTCATTTTCCAGAAGAGAAAATAGTCTGAATGTTATGTGATTTGTCTAAAGTAATCGATTGTGTTGGTGAGTCACTCAAATCTCCACTTTTTACAGGGCCAAAGTCTTCTTGCAATGTTTATTTGAAAAAAAAATATTAAATGAGGTGCACTTAGTAGAGGAACAGAAGTAGATATCCAAGAGCAAGCACAGATAATGCCAGAAGTGTGTCCAAGGGCTGTGGGCTGAGCAATTGTGTGATGGGGGAGAAAGGAGGGAAATACAAGAATCAGTTGATTGCAAAAGCCAGGATCCTCGTTAGCCAGAGAGTTCCTAAATCCAAACGGACTTCAACAATGCCTCTTTAACTGAGTGCCTACTCTGCACCCACTGCATCACTGTTGGAAAATAGACACGAGTCAGCAGTGTCCCTCCCATGAAGGAGCTCGTGGTCTAGTAACCAAGTCAGGTCAATCTTGGTTGTGCTAAGGGAAATAGGAGGTAACCAGAACCAGAGGCTGAGGTGTCCGCCCGGCTGTCAGGTGTCCGGATTGAGAGAAAAGCTAGACAAGGGAAATAAATCTCAAGGAGCAGTGTCAACTAATAAAGATCCATTGGTTTATTTATTGGTCTCAGTTTATTACCCAGGCTGATGCCTAGATCCAGTTTAAGACCACAGTACTAGGTTCTTGGGAGCTCAGCATCCATCTAGAATTCTGGACTCCTGAATATGCCAACCTTTTCTTACAACCATTTTTAATTTTTCATTACTTGTGGTACGTGCTACCTTTAATCTTGAAATGTCATAGGAGGGTATTTATATGTATATGTCAGTATGCACACAATAAAATAAAACATAACATAAATGAGAACAAAGATAGCAGAAATAAATCTATTTATTAGGGCCCAAACATTCGCTGTGGTTGTGCAGTATATAAAATATTAACTTTATTACTGGCTTTTATTTTAATAAGAATCTCTTGGACTAAATAATGGGAACCAAGTACAGTAATATACTTGCCAACAATGCTATGGGCAGCCCCCTGAGACTATCTGGGGGACTTGGTAAGTGACACTTGTACAGGTTTAAATTGGAAATTGCATTTAATTTGTATGTCCCATTACTTAGTTGAAAACATGTACCTCTAAGGCAAATGCAGATGGAAATGGGCATCGAGCTAAAAATATTTGAGAGGCAATAATTTGCCTTAATGGCATTCACACCTAGATGGGGAAAGTAATGAAGCATCTCAGGGGAGGTATTTCTTTGGCTTACTTTGTTTTCACGCTGTTACCAAGTTGTCAGCCTAAGGACCGTGCTGAGAGACTGCTCATGAACTTTTCTTTTGTTTCAGTTCCTCCTCATAAGCACACTCCAGCCCCTTGTACTTTCTTCTGTTGGTTGATTCAGCTTTCAGTGCTGTGGTGTGCTAAGCACTGTTTTAGAAACAGTGGGACACAGTGGTGAACAAGATGGGCCCAGTGATCGCTGGCCATGCTGGACCAAAGGTCTGCTGTACATGACCTTACCTTATTCTCTTCCCCTGTGATCCAGTCTCTTGGGTTATGAAGCAGCCACCTGGGTTGGGATGAAGACTGGGTCCCAGAGGCCATACCTGGTAGTAGTGTTATCCAGAGTTAGTCAGGCATGGGGAAGAGGCTGGGGAAAGTTAGGAATAGCAAAAAAAAACCTTTAGAAAGTGACAAGGGTCAAGGCAGGGAAGGTGAATTCTACAGTCAAGCATAAGAGATAAAAAGCATAAGAGATAAACGCAAGGAATGGACAAATGGAAAGAAATGAGGAGTCAAGACAAAGGTGAGAGTCCTGTATACACATCTCCAGGCCTCCTATGGGGCTGGGGTACCCACAGCTCTGTTTCAGTGGCTGCCATACACACAGAGTGAGGGAGGGCACCTGAATTCAATGCACAGACTGGCTTGGAGAATTTCTGTGTATATCAAATATTCAACTGAGCATTTTAAAAATAAGTCTTTAACACTGGACTAAAATTAAAGCCCAGACTAATTGTCCTTGTATTTATACATCTTTAACCACTGGGATAGCCACACCATGTATTCTGGATCAATACAGACCTATGGGTCAGTTAACATATACACACTACCATATGTAAAATAGGTAATCAACAAGGACCTACTGTATAGTACAGGGAACTCTACTCAATATTCTGTAATAACCTACGTGGCAGAAGAATCTGAAAAAGAATGGATGTATATATATGTATAATTGAAACAATTTGCTGTGCACCTGAAACTAACACAACATTGTAAATCAATTATACTCAAATATAAAATTAAAAATTAAATTAAAAAAATTATATTCTACAGAAGAACTAAATTGGGAAATCCTGTTGTTCCCAAAACCAACCCCAAATTTCCATAACTACTGTACTCTTGTTCCTTCCCTTCATATTTACCAGCCCAAATCCTGCTTTAAGAGTCACAAGGGCTGAGGCCTCAGAGATGTCCTCCCTAATACTACGGGGTCGGTCATAGGAGGGTCTTAAGGTAAAGAAATAAAGAGGGGGCCTGAGAAAAGTGAAATAAGTACTCAAGAGATGAGGTGCCCTTCCCTTGGGATCCCCCTGGCCCCTGCATGTTTCTATCCTCCAGCCCCCCACAAAGTATACACTTCCTTTTACTTAACCTAGCCTAATGGTGTCTGTTGTTGGTACTAAGGAACCATCACTCAGAAGAAAACCGGTGTAGGTCAGAGACAGAGAGACATTTTCAACACCGTATGGCCATACCCTGCATTGCAGGAAGGACACTTTAGCATCCAGTTTTCTCCGCGGTCTTGGGAGATAGATGGCACCCTCTACATGTTGTGAGAGCTCACACCACGACTGATCCTTCACCTCTTCCTAAAGGGTCAGGACAGAGCTTGACATGGAGTGACCACTAGAAGTCTGAAAGAATAAATAAATGTTTGCTGACAATTCAATTAATATATTTTGCTGAGTGGTATCAAACCACTCGCAGACTCCACTCAGATGCAAAGGAAGGAGAAAAGAGGTGTCTAAGAGGAAGGCAGGGCGGCATTACAGAATAACTGAGGATGGACTCCAAGCCCAATGACCACCGTGCAGCAGCTGAGCCATCCAGGAGTTCACTTAACTTTGTGAGATTCGGTTTCTGCTTTTGTAGAGTGAGGGTGATATCACCCACCCTGTAGGGTCTTGGTGGAACTTCAATGAGATAATGCATATTCAGCCCTGAGCATAATTCCCAGCTCACAATAAGTGGACATTAATAATAGCTATTATCAAGAGTGGTGGTAGTATATAATATTCAAACACATACCCTAAATTTTATTAAGATAAAGCTAATTACTATAATCAATATACCTCTCAACTTTCAGTGGCTTCACCTAAGGTAAATTCTTTCTCCCTCAATAAAGTCAACCAGCAGTGGGGCAGATATGAGGGGAGAAACTGATCCATGCAGTCTTTCGCAGATCCAGGGTGATAGAAGCAGTGCAGGGTTTAACATGTGGCTCCCAAGTTTACTCTAAAGCAAAGCCATTGCATGGGAGCTGTTCAAGGACAAGTCCTGGAAGTGGTACCCTTCGCTTTGGCTCACATCTTGTTGGCTGAAATTCAGTGCCATGGCCACCCTACCCCTAATGACAGGGTAAGCTCGAGGATGTAGTAAAATTGTCTGTCTGGAAAAAGAGAAAAGGGGGGTTGGTGAACAGCCAGAAAGTCTCAGCCACTTAGAAACATCCCACTACTTTATTAAAATCAGGACTTGAACTCAAATATCCAAATTCTAAATTATGAGCTCTTTCATAATACTGTTCCCAGTACACTATGCCCCACTGTTCATGCAGAGAATGGATGCATCCATAGGAATGAAGGTATTGAGGGAAAGGTAGGACTTGCCATGCTGGGAGAGGGCTGGTGGGCCAGGTGGCCTGAAGAGGTCCTTCTACCACCTGTGCTGTACTTTGGTTCTCCCAAACAGGATGGATTTAGTGACACTGTCACATGTCAAGAATTTGTAGGGGAAACATTTGCTAGAAGCTATTACTGGTCTTGAGATCTTCAGCAAACTACTTAATCTCAGAATTACTATGAGAGACAAGGATTGTTATATGTCTGGAATAGGGCCTGATGGATAATAAACACTTAAGATCATTATTCATGTGGTTTTACTTGTACACCAGGAGAATGGAAAGAAAGGGGTTTTCTCTCCTACTTTTCCCTGCTGGTAGGGTCAGAGATTCAAGCATGATGGAACTCTGACTTGCTGGGCAGGCCTGTTTTTTGGCTCTGTCCACATCAGGGCACAGAATCGAGCTATTTCTGGTCCCAACCCTTGCCGCTAGTCATGAGAACTGAAGTCGCTGCCTTGTGTTCAAATGTACATTACTGATTCCAATTCAGGAATGTATACGGTGCTCCTGACTCAACGGTATTTTCACATAAGTTGTTCTCAGTTGCCTTTCACATGGTATTCAGATCTCAGCTGTCCCTAGTTGTGTGTGACAATTTTGAAGTATAACTCAAAAACTCACTCGTGTTCCCCAGAATGAGTCTATTTGCACCGAAGCCATTAATGAGAACAGTAGATTTTGCTGAAGCTTTCATACTCAACGATAAACTTAAAGAAATCCCAGCCAGTGTGTCCATTTGGTGAAATCCTCTCTTTGGTATCATCAAAAGGGTTATTTCTCCTACCCTCCCCTCATTACTCAGCTTTGATGGCTCCTGTCTCCTTCCACTTGAATCTTCTCCTTGAGAATCCCCAATTGACCTACCTACATCATGAAGTGATATTCAGCTTTTCCTCTACCTCTGTCTTGATATTGCTATACCCACAATTTCCTGAGATCCTTAGGAGGCAAAGAGATGAACAGTTTCCATAACCTCTCCTCTTTAGAAGAGTTTGGGGTTGCTAATAAAATTGTTCTATATCACATGCATGGAGGAGAGTCACAATTTAGAGAGATTTGTTATGTGAACAAAAGTCGTAATTGTCTAAGTGACTCTCAAACTAAATGCTTTTGTTTTTCTTCACCTAAATCATACTGACCTTGCTTTGGAAATCAGAAACAAAGGATCTATTTGTTCTGTCTGATTTAATGCTACACAGTTGGGTTGGCATGATGTCACATGCCCACCTGGCTCTCGTCAAAGAGAGAGTTTTGGTTTCTTCCACCGAAACATTTCTGTGGCTTTTAACTTTCAACTGTTACTGAATTTGTTCCCTTGCAGATTTTTTTTTTAAAACCAATCAATCAAAAAGAACATATCTGTTAATGAGAGCACTTAAAAACATTTTAAATGCACACCTTCAGGTTCTGAAAGCCCACAGCATACATTTTTAGCTCCAAGTGTTCCAGTTCAAATGGTTGCAATTTACTCCACAAAGAAGTTTGCCCACATGGGAAAGCTTCATCAATTTTATCGATTTTATTCTCTGAGAAAGAAAGCAAGTGACTAACTTGATTGAAATGGATGGAAATATGCATCAAAATGGAAGGATGTGTGTATTTATGTCTTCATTTTCCTTAAATCAATAAATGCTGGGGTATAATAGATACAGAGAAACCAAAATTAAATCACTGAAAACTTATAGAAGGTTATTGATGTGTTAAAATCCAGCGTTGCACTGAGAATTTCCCAGCAATGTCTTTGCACTTATCTGAATATTATGGATGGAAATCTCAAAGAGTGAGATTCAAGATGCCCAAACATCCACCTCACCTTAGCTTGTTGAAACCCATCACTGTCTAATTCAATTCTTGGGATAGTTTATAAATTGAACATGGGAGGGGGTACGAAAAAAATTTACAGGACGCTTCGAAGAATCATTGTACAACTAAATTCAGTGATTCTAACATGTAGTCCGTAGATCCTGGTAGACCTTGAGACTCTTTCAGTGAGTCTGTGATGTCAAGATATTTTTTTAAATGACACCAAGATGCCCTTTGCTTTTTTCACTGTATTGGCCTCTGCACTGATGATGCAAAGCGAAGTGGGCAAAACTACTGGCAACTTAGCACTAGTGAAGGCAGTGGCACTGGATAATAGTGGTAGTCATCACTTTCCCTTCCAGGTTTATTTAAGAATGTCCATCATGAAACTGTAAAACTGATTCATGCTATTATGTCTTGACCTGGGAGTTCAAGTGTCTCTTAGTTTTGTACCACTGCTCTACACATTATCACAGTACCTTAAAACAATACAAATTTATCTTATAATTCTATAGGTCAGAAATCTGACATGGGCCTTACCACGTGATTTTAATCAAGGTGTCAGCAGGGGTGCATCCATGCCTGGCAACACTAGGGGAGGATCCATTTCCTGGCTTTTTCCAGCTTTACAGGCTGCCTGCATTCCTTGGCTCATGGCCTCCTTCTTCTAAGTTCAAGGTCAGTCACCTTGTGTCTCTCCCTGTCTTTCTCCCATAGTCACATCTCCCCCTCTAAATACAGCCAAGAAAAAGTCTCCACTCACAAAACCAATGTGTTTAGACTGGGCCATCCCAGAAAAACCAGGAAAATCTCATCTCAAGATCCTTAGCTTTATCACATCTGCAAAGTTCCTTTTGTCTTGTAAGGGGACGTTCACAGGTTCTGGGGATTAGAACATGGACATTTTGGGGGACCATTATTCTACCTAGCTCAAAGTCTCTATACTATTCTGACTGACAAAATGGGAAGTGTGCATACAGCACTTCTGCTACATACTGAGATTGGATGGTAGTCTCAAGGAAAGGCACTTGTGTGATTATTTGAGTTGTGATCTAAACTAGTGCTTTCTTCATAGAATACCATTTTCATTTGAAGCCACAGCTTACAGACAAACTATGATTATTCAGATCTCGGGGTTTGGCAGATTCTGTTTTTGAAAATGAACAGAATGAGCTTGAAGTTTTCACTTGAACAAATACAACAGATAGTATTTGTTGCCAATAATAAAATTAGAGCTTTCAAGTTAAAATTAGAACTTTGTAAAACTTGTATCTGCTATCGTGATTCTGACTCCTTTCCAATATTAAAGACTTTTCTGATGAGATCAGTAGTAATATTAATGAAGGTGATTTTGGGGGGTAATAACACACAAAGAAATGTATCAGCATTTGGGAGATTTGCATAACTCAGTGAGCCATTTTCCAAAGTCATGCATGAGTCTATCACTAACTACATTTAAAGTTCAAGACAGACCAATAGATTTCAGTATAACAGGGCATGAAAAGCTCATTGATATGGTTTCAGATTCCATATTACAATGAACCTTTAAGAAACTACCCCTTGTCAAGTTTTGGCATAGTATCAAAGAAGAATATCCCAAATTATCTGAAGAGCTATGAAATACCCCTTCTTCTTCCAATGACACAAATATGTGAGACTGGATTTTCTTCATATACTTCAATCAAAACAACGTATCACAACATATTGAATGCAGAAGCAGACATGGGAGTCCAGCTGTCTTTTATTAAGTCAGACATTAAAGAGATTTACAAAAATATAAAATAATGTCACTCTTCTCAGTGTTTTATTTTGGCGGGTGGACTCATTATCTTTTATTACAAACATTTTCTTTCCATTATCAGGTAATGAATTTGTTATTTTTATTTTTAAATAAATTAATAATTATATATTCCAAACATTTAATTTCTAATTTGGTAAATACTGATATAACCCACATGAGCAAAGCTATTTGGATCCTCAATAATTTTTCAGAGGGCAAAGTGAGAAATATCCCTTAAGTTGCCTCAGCCAAGGGGATGATGAGTGACGTCACAGGAGAAATGGAGTCCATGTTCAGCTTACTGAGGTATCCATTTACATGTAGAATCCAAATTAGGAAGTAATATACATTTAATGAAGAATGGGAATGGGTTGCTTTCAATGGTCAGTATAGTGTCTGAGCTCTGATCTGGCCAGCAACGCTCTACGGTTTTCTTCTCCAGATCATGTGTAAAGCCAAAACCACATCAACAGCAAACTCACTTGGTTGTGTATATCCTGGTGTCTCTGAAGTAAATGAAACTTCTTCCTGATCTTCTCAGACCTTGTGAGACAGATGTAAGGAGTCTAGAAACATGGTTAGTGTCTGGGTTGCTAAATTTTATTGAAAGGGAAATCCCCTGGCTTACTAGATAGCACATAAACCTCAAGGGTGGGGTGGCATTGAACCCCACTGAGGTAGTGACCAGGGCCAAAACCTTATCCTGCATCAGTGGGTGGCCAACAGGTTCAGAGGCAGTAGATCTGCCTTGTGCACATTTTCCATCAAGACGCTCCATAGCAGTTTTAATCAAATTCTCAAAGAGACCCTCCAAAGGAAGGTTAAGAACCACTTGATTAATGTTTCATATACCACGTGCTATCAGATTGTTTTTGCTCCCTGTTTTGCTTGTTGGTCTGTCATAACAGGTAACACACTGAAAAATTAACTGTTTTATAATTAGTAAGTAAGTCTGACCAAGTAGCCTGTGAGCTACAGTGAGGTCAGAGACTGTGTCCTACTTCTCATTAATCTCTTGTTTTTACAAAGACCTTTGGATATAATAGGTGCTCAATAAATTCTGTCAAATTAAATTAAATTATCTCATTTACATTTAATCATACATACATTCAAATGATAAAGTTTTAAATGAGTCCTACGCAAATGATATACATGTGCACAGATACGTATATGTATATACAAATCACTTTTATGTATGTAAAGCAACTGGCCCACATTAATTCGTTATCTGTTAATTGAGCCCATGTGTCAAGCTCTGGAGACAAGTAGATAAAATAGACATCCTTTCTGCCCTTGAGTTCACCATATGATGGGGGATACAAGTGTAGGGATTCACAAGAAAAATACATTGTAACCCATTCACTTTGGAAAACCCAGAGGAATTTAGGAGCACAGAGGAGAGGAATGTCACCCAGTCTGTGAATCAAAGAGATCACTGGAAGCTTCTAAAGGGGGGAAAACCCTAGAAAAAAAGGTTACAAGGGAAGGAGACATACAGCAAAAGGATCAATGGAGGAAGACTGGCAGGGAGAAGATTCACATGCATGTGTAAGGAAACTACAGCATGAGAAGTCATTGTATGCATTTACACACACACACACACACACACACACACACACACACACACACACACACAGAGATTCATGCCCAAAGCCCCTAGCTTTAGAAACACTATTGATTTGCCTCAAATCCTTGGGCAAGTCCTTTCTGCTGCTGGATCCTCAGTTTTTCCATCTGTTAAATTAATGGATAGGACTAGATCAGTGGTTCTCACTCCTAGCTGAAAATTAGTCTCACCCTGAGTACTAGTAAAAATACTCTTGCTCAAGACCCATAGCCAGAGATTCTGATTCTCTTGGTCTGGGATAAGGTCCAGGCATCTTACCTTTCAGAGAGTTCTCCACATGATTCTATCCATAACTACTAACTACTAACCAGTCAGGATGTGATTTCCCTTGTGGTTTCATTCATTCACTTCTCCATTCATTCTTTCACTTATTCTTCTCTCCACTAATCATGAAAGCTCATGATATGCCAGACATCCCTCTGGGTATTTTTGAGATAGAAACAGAACACTTGGATCCCTGTACTCATGGAATTTGCAATCTAGTGGACAAATGACACTCAGAAAGATACATCCTTCACTTGCCTTTATCGTTACTGGATTTTTCCCATCCCCTCCCACCACCACCACCATGAGGTCAACTTATGCTACATCCCTAAATGCAGTTATCCAGTCACATGTATACACATAGCTTAAAGGGGAGTTTTGACCAGACTATTTTCTTATTAATTTGGTCTCAGAGCAATGTTAATCTCTTACTTCAGTTTATGTGTTAAATCTTTCCTTGGAGAGTTATTTGTCTAGACCAACTTTGTTTCTAGACACTGTAGACTTGAAATCAAATGGACTGTGCAGCCTCCTGAAACACAGTCTCCCCATCAATAAAATGGATGTTGTAATCTCAGTGCCACTACTGACTCGAGCAGGCAAGGACCAAGTGAAATCACGCATGTGGACAAGTTTTGTGCACTCCAGTCCCATGAAAAAGCATCATTACTATGAAAATATAAATAGATGTCATTGATTGAGCCCTATTAAGCACTGTGTTACATGCTTTAGTTTATCAGATTTAACTCTCACAACAGCCCTGTGAGGTAGGTACCAGCATCCCCATTTTACAGATGAGGAAACCAAAGATGTTTGAGGGTGAATAAGTTGCTCATAGTCCTTGAGCTGGTCATTGGAAAAGCAAGAATTCCACTGTGCATAGTCTTACTTCAGTGATTTTGTGCTGTACTCACTCACTGTTCTGCTTCCCTAGGAAGTGTCGCTACTAAGCTGTAGTCATTAATTTCTTCAGGACAGACCAATATCTTGTCACACTGTTTGGGGCACCAGACTATAGATTATATGTTACAGACCTTTATTTGAGGTACTTACATCCATTTCCAAATACAGTAGTTTGTTCAAATCAGGGACGTGGATAATTGTACATCTTCCTAGATTTTGATGTTCACCAAACTGGATTTTGTAATATTAACTTCATATGGTAGAAAAAGAGGCCTGAATTAGTAAACAGAATGTTTATTGTGTGACATTAAGCAAAGGTTTTAACCTCTGTATTAGTAAGTGTTCTCCACAGAGACAGAACCAAATATATGTATATAATAAAGGATGCATATATAACTTATACATGTTTTATATATATAATAAAAAATAATAGGGTGTATAAGAGGATATATACGTATACATATATATATATATGTAAAACAATATATATTATAAAGAATTAGTTTATGTAATTATGGAAGCTGAGAAGTCCCATGATCTACCATCTGAAACTAGAAACCCAGGAAAACAGGTGATGCAATTCATTCTGAGAGCAATGTCCAAGTATCAGGAGTGTCAGTGTATGAAGGTAAGAGAACGTGGATGCCCCACCTCAAACAGAGAGAGCAAATTTGCCATTTCTTCACCTTTTTGTTCTATTTTGACTCTCAAGGAATTACATGATTCCCACTGCCATTGGGGAGGGCAACCTGCTTTACTCTTTCTACTGGTTCAAATGCTCATCTCTTCCAGAAACACCCTCACAGGCACACCCAGAAACTGTTTTACCAGATGTCTGGGCATCTTTTAGCACAGTCAAGTTGACACATAAAATTAACTATAGTAACCTCTTTGAGCATTGGTTGACTTAAAAAACAAGTAGGTTGTGAGCTTTAGAAATAATATAGGAAAATTATTGACCTGTGGTAGAACTTCAGTGCAACGTTGCTGTTATGGAGACATTTTTTACCTTAGCTGTTGGGCGTTAAGATACCTAATGTGCATTGGCAACAACATTATTCTCCCTTCCTTCTGTTTCACTTACTTTCTTTTAATCCTGTTTACTCCATATATTTCACTACTAACCTTACCTGTTAGAACAAGGTAATAGGGCAACCAGTAAGTTAACAAATTTGTTAATTAATCGTTGAGTCAAATATAGTTATTGAATAATGCTACTATTTTGTCAAACAAACTAGTCTTCTGGACATTGGTAATATCTTAACATGTTGTATAATAATGTTATCACATAAGATTCATTCACCTTTATTTAATGTATATCAGATATTTACATTTACATTTCTCTCACCATACAAAAGACAAAGATCTGTGGCTCAGGATACAAACAGCCTGAGCATATTACCCAGAGGTGGAAATGCTCTGACTCCATGAAACAAAAGAAGTCTCTGAGCTTCAGTCCTTGCCAGGATGTCCTACTTCAGCCATACTGGGGTGTCTATACTAACTCTGGGGGTGGAGACAAGGGGTGGATATTGAGCCACTGAACAGGCTCCAAGTGCAGAGAGTAGAGTGGAGAATCAAGACCTTTGAGAAGGAGAAGGGCTTTGCTCAGAAGCACACATGTTGCACGTGGGGCTCCAGTTCTCCTTGGCAATAAAGGTTATTGGGAGTTGGAGACATGGACAATCTGACCAATGCACCCACATGAGATCCCAGGCTTGGGGACTGCCACTCCACTGACAGCAACCTGGGACTGACTCCCATGCATATCCTGCTGAACCTGTGGCTCATCCACCATTTCATGGAGATCTAGGCTTGCAACTGGCAATTCTGGCAGTCCAGGAAGGCTTGGGCTTCAGGAGATGGGATGGAAGGTGAACCAGGAGATGACCCATCTGCCAGAGTCCACTTCAAAATAAGGAAATCACAACCACTACCCCAAGATGATACTTGGTGCTTGTCTCTATGTTCTAGTAGTTAAAAATTACCATTGCACCTACCCTTGTAATGCACGGATTCATAATACTTTTTAAAGATGGGGTGTACAAAATTTTTCAGATCATGTGAGCAAAAGTGTTTTAAGTTCCTGCTCTGTTCAGTGCACCATCCTAGACTTCTTTGCAATGTTATTTCATTTAAACTTCAGAAAAACACTTATGGATAAGATATTATTATTTCTTATATCACTCATGAGAAAACTGAGGCTCAGGGGTTTCAATGAACTTCCCAAGGTCTTGGCACTAGGATGTGTTAGATTTGTGTCTGGAATTCAGATCCCTCTGAAACAAATGCCCAAAAGCTCTTTCTATCATACTTATTTCGATAACTTTGTCATCACTCAAAACAAGCTTGAAATGTCTTTGGAATTCCTTTAGAGTCAATTTCCAAGCAAGCCATTACCTTATGAACATGCCTCATCTTTGATTAGTAGCTGTATAACTAAGCTCCAATGTTTCAACAATGGCAACCTTAGTGAAATAAGTATCTACCTTCCCTTGGTGAATACTTTGAAAGGCATAAACCCGTATAGATAAATTCAATCTAAGCCAGCTCTGTCCATAGAATTTTCTATGATGATGGAAATGTTGAATGTCTGTGCCGTCCAATAGAGTATCTATAAGTCACAGATGACTATTAAGTATTTTGCAATGTGGCTAGTGAAAAGAAGAACTGAATTTTAAATTTGATTTCACTTAAATGACTTTAAAATTGAAATAGCCACATGTGACCAGGGGCTACCATACTGGACAGCACAGTTATAAGCTATGTGTTAATAAACAGCATACTTTGTCCTGCAACCTTGAAGTCACAGCCTATGCACGCTGTGAGAATATACAGTTAACTACTGGTGTTCTGGCTGGAAAAAGCCAGTTACAGTTCGGAAAGTGACATCAAGAGAGACGCAGCTATATCTGAGGCCATGTAGTAACTCAGAGCCTGAGTTGTGTTTGGAGTCCAGTTTCCTAACATCTTCCTTCCCTTATCTTAATACACTGCCAGCTGATCCTTTGGAAGCTGAATCAATAGGCCTATTTTCGCTTCAAAGGGTTAGGGTTAGGGTTAGTGTAATTCCGCACTGGACCAGTCAACATGTGGTCTTTGAGCTGAGCATCCAGAAACCGAAAGGAGACCCCATGTGAAAGGACCCTGTGATCCTACAGAAGAGAGGAAGGGAGGGTCAAGGCTGGGACAGCAATAACCTTTCCTCATAACCTGCCTGCACCCTTCCATGTTAACACACTGTGAACGGAGCAGAAGTGACAAAACCAATCCATCACCCCAGAGCCAACACAAAGAGGAATAGAGAGGTTAACAGAAATTGATGACATCCCCGCTGGAATTTTACACTGATTCGGCCAGCCCTACAATTGAAATAGACAAAGATTTATAGTCCGAGCAAGGACGCTGGCTCCTCTTGATTGCCTTGATTTTTTTTATGCGCTCCTGAATATTTATTCTCAAGCTCATCACCGGCTTGTAGCATTAGAATGCTGATTTGATTTTACATTCCAAGACGAGCAGACATTATGCGGCCATTTGCATGATGTGAGAGAAATCACCAGTACGGTTTCTGATATCAGTGGCCAAAATGATCACTAATGTTCCCCTGCAAAAGCAGGATTGTGTAATTTTTTTTTTTAAATTCAGATTTCCTTTTGCTCCTCTCAGTGTAAAAATAAAAAAGGGGAATTATTCCATATCCTGTGGGTGAGAAATTGTATTTTGTCATGCCTCCGAGGGCTACAGCGGCATTGAGCTTTTATGAATTCGTTTGATATCAGGGCTCTGCGTTTCGAGTTCCAACACAAATTTTCCCCCCCATGACATTATTACTGAAAGCTTTTATCAGTTCATTGTGACAGAAAATTGATTATTATCCCTGACATTTGATGTATAGCTTTCATAAAAGGACCTTTTTTTAAATTTCATGTTGGCCTGTAAAGTACCCCCCCCCAAAAAAAAAAGAAAAAAAAACTTTCCTAAGACACAAAATTTCTCATTTCCCTTGTAAATTTTCCTCTAGGCATCTGCAGTTGGGACCAAGTGCCTTAAAAAAAAAAAAAAAAAGTTGAAGGGAAAGTACAGATCTGAACTTGCTGTTTGGTCTACTCTGAATCTGGCAAGGAAAAGTTAGGGAACACCTGAGAGACAAGCCCCTGAGACTCTCAGATAAGATTTTAAGGCTGATCCAGTCCACAGTTTCATATTTTATCACCATGAACAATTCTACTGAAGACTGTAAATGAGAAAACACATGCAGGAGCACTTTTAAAACTCTTGTCTGCATTCAAAGAATGTGATCTTTTGCTATATCAGGTAGCAAAAGAGTCATCTATTAACCAGAGTGCAATAATCGTCACCCATTGTTTTTTCAGTGTGTCCACTCAGTTTATCCTCATCACAGCACTGTGAGAAAGATGGTCTTATCCCTTCTTCCCAGGAGAGGAAGCTAAGGTTTGGAGAGTTGAAGGAACTTGACACAGGTCCTTCAGCCTTCAGTGCGTGGTGCAGACCTTGAACTCCATCATTCTGACTTGACAGTAAGTGTTCACCCACTACATCACACACCCTCCTTGATTGACTATTCTTAGAGAAACACAGCGGGCATCACTTTTAGGAATATATGTTTTTTCAACTCAATTATTCACTTAAACTGAAACACATGTATACACACACACACACACACACACATACACACAGGTCACACAAAAAGAACAATCAAGCCGCGATGGATCTCAAACTCCACGCAGTTGTTCTACCTTGTCCTTGCTCTTGATTTCACAGTCCTTTTCTTCTCCACCTTGGTCTCCCTACAGACATCAAGAGACTTTCACACTGTGTTCACATTTGAGCAAAGTAAGATTAGTTTTGATTGGAGAATTTGGGGAAGAGTTTCCCAATAGTCTTACAGAAGACAGGAACTAGCATTTGGTTCTAATAGCTATGGTTCCCTCACTAACACAAAGAGTGTTAGCAGATGTTCCATTTCACCTGCACAGTTTTGAAAGGGGAAATTCCAGTGCCCTTCTACAGACTAGGGTCTCTGGGATATTCAGCGACTAGCAGCTAAAGAACCAAATCCACATCTTCCAGAATTCCTTTCACCATTCCTGGAATTCTATAGAAGCACAGTTGGGGCTCACTCCCCTTTAGAGAGCCTTTAGGTTCTGCCAGACATTTAAATCCTCCTTATATCTCTAACTAAAGCAAGAAATCATTATTACATAAAAGATCAACTGCTTCATCTACAACTGTTGTGATATATACACAGTAACTCACAGAAGCCTTACTTAGGAAAAAACCACGTAGGTCATAAGGGAACCAGAAAGTCTCCAATTTTCCTTACTTTCCCTGTGACTTCACTTTGTGCCTGTTGGAAAAAACACTTATTCCTACGGTCCCTCAGGGGTGTTATAATGAGGGCTGATAGTGTATTAGAATTAATAGGAACAGTAGGTGTCTAAGGAAAGAGGAGACTTAAAATAGTTCATTAAGTGTAGGAGGTAGAAAACTTTATTTGATGAATCAAATGGTCTTCATTAAAAGTGAACTTTTCCTGGGAACTAAAGATGCCACTTAAAAATATTTTTTTTTCTTATTAAAGAAGATAAATTAACATGTGATCATTACAGAAATTTTGGAACATATAGAAGTGCACTCTGTTGAAAAAAACACTTGTAATTTATGACCCAAAGATAACCACAATAAATGTGATTCTTGGCAGGATTATTTTTTCCTAAGTGTTTATGCATGCCTCTGTGAATTACCAAATTAGGATCATATGGTATATATTGTTTTTTCTATAATTAAAAAAATTTTACTTAACATTGCATCCAGAATCTAGACATTTAATATTCTTTGAAAATTTTACTTTTAATGTCTGTATATCTAATATTTTTGTTGAAACATATGACACATTTTTATTTTATTTAGGTTATTACCCTACTAATAAACAGGTTACTTCTAGTGTTCGTGGTTTTATTTAATGCTCTAGCATACTTAGATGCCCAAGTTTCATGAATCCACATTTGAAGGGTGCTTCATTATTCCATTTTTCAAAGGAGGAAGCAGAAGTCAACTTTATGATTTTTCCAAAGCCATAGAGTAAGTGATAAAAGGAGGGTCAGGACTCAAACATGGTTATTTTCACTTTAGGGCCAGATGTTCTGCAATACATAAAAGTTCAGTAATGCTACTTGGAAGAAATTCTCTCAACAGTGCAAAATCATAAGCCCTGGGATCATACTATGGAACCTGAACCAGAAGAGAAAAACTTGTATTTAATTTTTTATTTATGTCTTACCAGCTCTGGGTTCTTGAACAAAAGACTTCACTTAAGGCACATTTAACCATCTATGAATCAGGTATTTTCACTCTCATGGTGTAGGTATGAGGATTAAATAAAGTAAAAGTAAACTTAAAAGTACCTTGAATAGGTGGAGTGCAGAGTAGGCTTTCAATAAATGACAGTTTTTTAATCATTACTAATTATTGTTTCAGATAGTCAACATCAAGTAGAGTAATATTTCCTCTTGAATGTCTAATAAGTGAAACTTGAATTCCATTCTGATTTTTTTTTTTAATTTAAGACTTGAAGCCTTTAAGAGACAGCAGAATAACATATTTCAAAGAATGAGCTCTCCATAACACTTAGACCTCAAGCCCAGGGCCTTAACAGAAAAGGAATGATCTGAATTGCAGAGAAGGAGAACCTGAGACCAGCTTGCTCTATTTCAATGGCAGAGAAAATGGCACGAGTGGGATCCAAACTGATGAAGAGTCTATTTCTGAAATGACACTCATATATTTGGAACAAAACTGCCTGGAAATAAATAAATAAATGTCCCACTTCCCCAGCTCATCCCTTAAAAATATGTACTTAATCACTCAGCAAGTTTTAGAATTGATTCCTCTATGCTGGAAAAAAACACTACATATATATATATATATATAATATATATATATATATATATA